>NC_092873.1:65226424-65526637 GCF_028372415.1 Notamacropus eugenii
TCACCGGTTTGGTAAATGGGTAGATAAAGAATTATATTGGGGTGTTTGGAGGGGCTCCAGACTTGGAGTCAAAGATTTGAGACAGGGAGATTCTTCCCCTAACTCCTGTGTAAGTCACCTGTTAACTAACCTGTAAGTATGGGGGCTGGGGGAGATTCTCTGTAAGGTCACCTTCAATGCTGATACAGGAATCCAAAGGAACCATGATGGTGCCTCTTTGAATCTACTTATTCAGTTTGTCCCAAGTTCAACACATGGTCCTATTGATTAGTTCATAGTTCTCCATCTTTCCATAAGGAGCCTGAAACATTCCTAAATGTTTTCCTAAAGATTGTAGTATTTGTGTACAGATCATTGGACCTCAAGTCATGAAGACCGGAGTTTGGACCCCCAGCCCAGCCCCCTCCTCTTCAGTCACTTAGTAGTTGTGTGACCCTGGGAAAGCAAGTAGCTTAACCCTCTCAGTCTCAGTTTCCTCATGAGTAAAATGAGGGGGTCGGATTCTTTGACCCAGGTAAGTTCTAGAAACTATCGTCCTCTGGTCTCCCAGAGGACTCATCGTCAAAGAAAGTGACAAATCTGTCCAGTTTGGGGGAAGCTTCCTTAGCTTTATCACCATCTCCTTTTCTAGATTACTTTTAACCAGCTCTCTGAGTCTTGGCAACATCTGGGAATGTATTTTTGAAGTGGCTCCATTGTCTTCTCTCCCTCTCTTTTCAAAATCAGAATAAAACTTGCCTTTCTCCAGTCCAGTAGTTTTCCTTCTCATTCTTCAGTCTCTTGGAGATCACTGATAGTGACTCAGTCACCAATTATTTTAGTATCCAAGGATGTGGCTCACCGAGCCCCAGTGGCAAAGGCAGTTAAAGAAAATTTTACTGTAGATCATGTACATGGAAGACACAGAATAAAGGCTTGCCGATTGATTATTGTAGCTTTCATCTCTCTCTTGATCATTTGGGTGCTGTCCTTACAAGACCAAAATTTACCTTTGTGAGAAGAGAAAATGTGTGTGTGGGGTATAATTTTCTTGGAATTTAGCCTTGGGTTCAAATCCTGGCCCAGACACTTAAGAGCTGTAGGTCCCTAAGCAAGTCACTAAATGGCTCTCAGTCTCAGTTTCCTCATCTGTGAAATGGGGATAATAATAACACCTACCACAAAGGGATATTGTGATAATGAAAAGAGGTCTTTGTAAACCACTCTGTAAACCTTAAAACAAAATATAAATGCTAGCAATTATTATTAGAATGCGTGAAATGGAGTATTTTGACCTAGATCTCAGAAGCAATATTGGGACCAGAGTATGGAGGTCCTGGAATGTCAGCATCAGTCATTTAGATCTCATCTTCCCACATAGAGGGAACCTCCTTGACTGGGAACTGTTGCCATGAAAACTGGGATTGAATTATCTTAGCCATGGAGACAAAGGGCAGTGAGAAATGGCAGAGAGAGGAAGAGAGAGGAACACTTAGAAGGAGAAAGCTCCAGAAGGTGGTGAACGCTGGCCTTGCTTGCTGGGAGAGCAAAGAGAGAAGGGAGTGGGAGGAGAGGGTTTCGTAGAGCTGATGGAATTTGGAGGCAGTCATCAGCTTTCTTTATGTGCTCTCTTATGGTCTGCAAGCATTATACAAATGGCATCTCACTGGCTCATCACCAAAACCCCATGAGACAGGTGCTGCTATTGCACCAGTTTTATGGAGGAGGACCCTGAGAATCAGAAAGGCTAAGGGAATTTTGGGGTTGCATAGTTAGTCAGTGTTAGAGATGAAATTGAGCTCATATCTTCCTGATTCTAAGCCCAGCACATTCTCTTCTGCCTCAGAGGAGTGAAGTGAGAAAGAAGTCAATATCTTCTTGTCTAGAGGTCTGGGCAATTTTTGAAGATTGTATGGGACTTTACCATAGTTATACAGCTAGTGTGAGGCATGATTCGAATCAAGTCCTTTCAGTTCTGAAGCCAGCTTTCTATCCACTATGTGACAAAATTGTGATGAAACATTGTAAAGATGGAAAATTAAGAAAATCCTTAAAAGAAAAAAAATAAACTGAAATGAGCAAATCACACAATTTTCACAAAATAATTAACATGGCACACTTTTTAAAATAATAAGCAGAGACAAAAATGCTAGAACACAAAGTTATTGAGTTGCTACCAATGGTAGCATCATAAACAATATTAGAATTTTCTCCTATCCTACTAGATAGTATGCACAATGAAAAACATAAACAAAACAAGTAATATTTTGAGATGAAATTAAAAAAAGAAACTCAGTACAACTAAGAAAATCTGAGGACAAGATGACAGTAAAATTCAACTGATGAATGATATTCATGCAGAATATAAACGAAAGGATGTATTTAACGAAAAACAATATTTACCTTGCCACAAGACAGAGAGATAAAGAAAAATAAAGGAAGAGGAAGAAAAAAGCAACAACGAAAAAGAGATTATTCAATTTGGGGAAAAAGATGGTACCAACAAATCAAGAAGAAAAAAAATAATTTATTGGCCTTTCTCAAAACCGTGAAAAAATGCCCTTCACTGTATTTCAAGAAATCATTTTGTTGTTGTTCAGTTCCCAACTCTTTGTGACTTCATTGGGGTTTTCTTTTATTCATTTATTTATTTATTTAACTTTTAAAATTCATTTTAACAAAATTTTGGGTTCCAAATTTTCTCCCCTTTTGTCCCCTCCCTCCACCCCAAAACACCGAGCATTCTAATTGCCCCTATCTCCAATCTTCTCTCTCTTCTGTCATCCCTCTCTGCCCTTGTCTCCATCTTCTCTTTTGTCCTGTAGGGCCAGATAACTTTCTATACCCCTTTACCTATATTTCTTATTTCCTAGTGGCAAGAACAGTACTCGACAGTCTTCATTGGGGTTTTCTTGCTAAAGATGCTATAGTCGTCTGCCATTTCCTCCTCCAGCTCACTTTACAGATGAGAAAACTGAGGCACACAGGGTTAAGTGACCTGCCTAGGATCACACATCTAGTAAGTGTTTGAGTCCAAATTTGAACTAATGAAGATGAGTTTACCCGATGCCAGGCTTTCCACTTCGCTCTATTCTAGTTGTGCTACACTTTCTAGCTGCCCAAGACATCATACAAGAAAATTTAGCAGAAAGATCGGTTGCAAATCAGGTGAATGTTACAAAGAACAAAATTCTCTCGTTGTCAGCAGGGATGACCACAAAGTTCCACACACCTAGACATAGCATTGTCAAGATTTAAGAGTATTAGAACAAGGAGGCTGTCTTACAAGCAGCAAATTAAAATAAAAACTATCACATATCAAAACCAAAACAAACAAAAGAAATCTAACTATTTGCATGTTCAACACTCCTTTTTCTTCAAAAGGAGAAATGACAGAAACTAAAATTTGACTAACAGTTAAAAGAATTCATCCTCTAAATCAGCCCAAAGCAAATATTCTTTCCTAAGTCAAGAAAAGGGCATTTAAAAATTCGCTTATTAGTTGTACAAGTCACTGTTTTTCCTTCAGTGAATTGTTTAGTCTTCTCAGAATGTGAAATGTTCATAATGCGCCCCCTGTCCATCAGATTAAGTGATTTATTCAATAGGTGCTTTGCAATCACTAAAGACTGAAAGACAACCATAGTATTGTTTTGGTTAACTACATAATTACAAACCTAGGCGTGAGAGGGAGGAAAGGAAGAGGACAAGAATGAGTTGATTATGGGTTTTTATAGGCAAACAAAGATGGGAAAAGAAGGGGAAAGAAAATGAAGGTGGAGTGGCAATCCCAGAGGAAAGCTCTTATCTCAAGCAGTTGGAGAAGGTTTCGTTGTTTTTTGGAGTTGATAGTAAAAAAAATATAGAAACGTCCATATTAGTAGAGAGAGTGGGAGAGAGAGGGAGAGACTAGGAGGAGGGAGGGAAGGAGGGAGAGGGGAGAGAGAGGGAGAGAGAGAGAGAGAGAGAGAGAGAGAGAGAGAGAGAGAGAGAGAGAGAGAGAGAGAGAGAGAGAGAGAGAGAGAGAGAGAGACAGAGAGAGAGAGACAGAGAGAGAGAGAAAGACAGAGAGAGAGAGAGAAAGACAGAGAGAGAGAGACTAGGAGGAGGGAGGGAAGGAGGGAGAAGAGAGGAGAGGAGAAGAGGAGAGGAGAGGGGAGGAGAGGAGAGAGAGGGAGAGAGAGAGAGAGAGAGAGAGAGAGCACATGCACACGTGTTAAATTTAAGAAAGGATTAGTATTAATGAAGTAAGATATTCCCATCTGACAAATCAAATATTTTAATAAGCATGTTAGAAGATAAATCAAATCTAACAATTGTAGCCTGAGTTAGATGTTTACATAAATTAAGTAGTAAATTTACTTAGAAAAATAAGTTTTTGATTGAGTTAAAATGTCAAAAGACATGTACAATTTAAGATAATGAGATGTATGAAATGTATTCTTCAGCTGACACTAGAAAAGCTGAAGTTGCAATGATTTCATCTGAGCTGAATTCAAATTAGAAAGCTTTGAGAGATAGACAAAGAAATTACATCATCCTCAAACATACTATTGGCATGAAGAGAGTATTAATATTAAAAATGCATGCACCCAAAAAGATGTGAGATATATTTATTAAAAAAAGAGTTAGACTGGGTTGCAAAAGTAACTGGATTTTTTAAAAAAAATCAATAATGGTCGACTCCAACATCCCACTTGCAGGATATGGACAATCAAATCAAAAGTGCAAACGGAAAATATCATAGCCTTGAATGGAGTATGGAAGATGGTAGCATTCATAGGCATATGGAGATAATTAAGTGGAAAACTGGGCAATATTTTGGGAAGGAACTGAACCTGTAATTTAACTAGTATTGGGAACTCTGGTGACGAAATTTCTTCTACTAAATCAGGTTGGTTCCTTTGTAACTGATGAGATTAGAATTACCTTTAGCTCTGAGAGGTTAAATGACTGTCACATAGCCCACAGTCAATACGTCAGAGGCAGGGATTGAACTGTTTTCTCTATTCTATCCTCTGCCAGGCTGCATCTCATGTCATATTTACCTCTTTAAATTACAAGAAACCTTCAGAAAAGTGATGAATTCTTAGGCTAGAAAAAAGGATGGATCAATCTGGACAGGGCACATTTTCTAATTTGTGCATATAGTATTAATCGATGCAGAAATACAAGAAAGGACGCTCCAATGCAGACTAAAATTAGCTGTTGATATCTCAGTTAAACTATCAGAAGAGCAGCAGATTATATTAAAGATGAATAAAGTACTGCACTTCAAATAATAACAGATGTTTGTATAATGATTTAAAGTTTGCAAATGATGTAAGGAAGATGGAGTGCTTTGCAAACCACAAAAAAGTCTATAAATGTGAGTTACTATTAGTGTTATTATTGGTAAGCAGTGGACAGAGGGTTGGACTAGGAGTTAAGAAAACTTGACTTCTAAGTCTCGGGATTTCCGTGTGTGTGTGTGTGTGTGTGTGTGTGTGTGTGTGTGTGTGTGTGTGTGTGTGTGTGTGTGTGTGTGCGTGTGTGTATGTTCAATAAATGCTGGCTATGTGATCCTAAGCAGGTTGTTCAACTTCTAGTAAGTGCTCCTAGGCAATTCTCTAAGACCTTAAGGTTGAGAGAGTTGCTAACTTACATGTGTGTAGAGTTTTCATATCTGGAATTCCTTACATCAATGAAATTACAAGTTTGATGAAAAAAAAAGAGGGGGGAAAAATATCATCTCTTGCCTTCTAGTTGAGTTATTTGCACACATGGCTGTCTCCCCAACTACAAGAAGTTATAAGCTTCTTTATGGTAGAAGACATTTCATTCTTAGAAAAATGTTTCTTGCTCTCCTTTGTCCTCCCCTGTATATCGTTCCTTCCAACTCAGAACCTGTCCTTATAACAAAGAATGGGAAAAAAATGAGGATGATGATCCCCTGACAGTTCAGGAAAATAAACCAATAAGCTGATACATCAACAAGTTCAATTTGAGCTCACCATGAAATCATTTCTTAAGGATCTTTGCTCCTTCCCCCACCATGCCTCATTTGGTGCCCCATACATAGCAGCAAGTCAAGAAACTTTTATTAAGAAATAGTAATTAAATGACTAATGGAAAACCTTAAAACAAGACCTGACCAGGCTACAGCCTTCATTTCAGTGTAATTGACCACTTGGGGAATGTTGCTTGTCCAGGTGCTGAAAGAGATGGTGACGATTCCTTTTGGTGATAGTGATGGGATTTTGGTACCCATGGGAAATTATCGAATTATGGAGGGCCAAGATACAGCCAGAATTTTAATGCAGTGGAAAGTGCTTCCCCCTGAATTTCCTGCCAAGGTCAGGCAGCAACAGCCTGGCTCTATTAATAGCACCTAGATAATTGCTAAAATGTCCAGTTCCATTAGACAAAAAAATAAAATAAAATAACCCTTGAAATTCCAAGAGTGAACGGAGAGAGTCAAACAGTGAAAAAAACTCCAGGGAAGGAGAACATCAGGGCTTCACTGTTGCTTTTGTGAACCTCTTACCCCAAAGGATACGTTGTGATTTATTGAAGATTTCTGGCTCTGGGGGCCTGGGATCTGGGTTCAAATTCCACCTTTGATGCTTACTATCTGAGCATGGGCAAGGCATTTCACTCCCGTGGACCTCAGTTTCCTCATCTGTAAAATGAAGGAGTTGCAGTCACTTCTGTCCTAGAGTTGGCATCATAAACATTTTAAGGTGCCTTCCAGCCAAAATAGGTCCCTTAAACTAGGATCCTATCTCAGGGCTGCAGGTGGGGCCTTCCTGCCTGACATTCCTTTGTGAGGGGCTGTTTCACATTTCCTATCATCAAGCACATGCAGGCGGAGTGATGTATTTTGAAAGTGAGATGCAAGTGTCCTCTGCCTCATTTGGAATCAAACTGCTGACCAAGCTTGGTGTCCACGTCCAATCCTGCTGGGTGGGGAATTCACAGAAGCATCCACAATTGGAGCTTGGAAGTACTTTAGAACAACCCTACTGCACATGAAAAAACTCTGACTTCAATTTGCCCAGGGTCGCCCTGGGCTCCTGACTCCTAAGAAATGCCTCTTTTCCCCTTCACAACATTGCCTCCTGGTGGTTGATTTTTATCTAGCCTTTTCTCCTTCCTTGGTTCTATGAGAACCATAGCTCTAGAACTCCAAATTCCTCATTTTACAGAGAAGGAAACCAAGGCACAAGAAGTTAAACGATTTTTTCCAAGGTCATAAGGATAGTAATTGACACATCTGAGATTTGAAAACAACTGCTTTGATTAGAAATTCAGCTTTCTTTCCATTTTTTCAAATTGTGTCCAATATAAAAGAATACCCAGGCTAATTATTTTGAGTTGTGATAACTTTTGGCCCTTTGGTGAATCTTTGGCTAGGGTTTCCCCTCTATTATTATAGGTTACAACCTTCTCATATCTTAATATACTGCATAATTTTTGGTAGCCAATACAAAGGCACTTACTACGTGCTAGTACTCTGTTAAACAATACAGAGAAAAATGAAAGATTTGTTTTCAAAGAGCCCCAACTTCTATTAGGGAAAGGAATTCTCCATCCCCTCTCTTCCTCTGATGGGCTAATTCCTCCCAGAATCTCCATTTTAGGCAGTTGTCAGCCAGCCATGTCTTTGTCCTTCTCCTGGCATGACTCCTGATGCTGCACTTTCTCCATCATTCCACCATGGGATCTTCTCCCTCTCCTTTCTCTCCTTTTTCAGCTTCCTTGTGTGTGATGATGCCTTCTGTCATTAGAATGCCCTTGATGGTAGAATAACTGATTTTAGTTTTATTACCAGTGCTTAGCACCCTGGTAGATAATACAGACTTAATAAATGCTTGTTAGTTTGATTCAACCTCTCATGAATTCTCTGTAGAAGTTATACCAATTGTGTCAGAGATCTCTCTGAGGCTATTTGACTATGTCCTGGGTATCAGGGCTGTTGATGCCCTTGCTAGAGGAATGCCCACCTCCTTCATTCAAATATGTCTTTTATGCCACTTCTCAGAAGATAGATGCTAGACCTTAAGTCAAGAAGATGTGGGTTGGAATCTAGTCTCTGATACTTACTAGCCATATGACCTTGAGTAAGTCACTTGAGCCACGGTTTCCTTACCTCACAGCCTCAGTTTCTTCCTATGCAAAATGGACATAATGGAACTCGTGACACCCACATTTTACCAAGATTTCATAGGGGACAAGGGAGATTGTGCATGTAATTATTTTGCAAGTCTCAAGTCTCGATACAAACATGTCAGCCGTTATCATCAAAGTTAACACGCAATATTCTTTAGAGCCCCTTCTCCCTACACCTTTCAACCATCATTTATACAGGAAGGGAATAAACATTTACATGGTGCCTCCTACATGCCAGACACATACCAGAAGTGAGATTGAAGCTGACTGAAGACAAAGGCTGAATCACTTTGGCTGTATCCCTGGTACCTGGCATAGCATCTAATACACACTGTTCAGTTGTTTCAGTCATGTCCAACCCTTTCTCATTCAATTTAGGTTTTGTTTGGCAAAGATACTAGAGTGATTTTGCCATTTTTTTCTCCAGCTAATTTTACAGATGAGGAAACTAAGGCAAACAGGGTTAAGTAACCTGCCCAGGGTCTCACTGCCAGAGTTTAAGCCCAGATTTGAACTCACATCTTCCTGACTCCAGGCTCCGTGATCTATCAATTGAGCCACCTAGCTGCTCCACCTCATATATAGGAAGAGTTTAATCAATATTTGTTGATAGATGGACTTAAATGATATTCTCTCCTCATCATGCTATTCTGGGGTTATAAGATTCTGAGGAAATACTGGCATTTAAGAGAGAGATTTTTGTGTCAGAGAAAGCTTGAAACCATTGAATGTGCTGCACAGTTTTCCAGATTTCATTCCATCTGACATCCTTCCACTCATCACTGGGTCAGTCTGATGGGTCATCTGGAGCTCCACTCCAAGAGATATATGCTGATTTCAGAACTCGCTGGCTTACCCATCAAACCAAAGCACTATGCAGCAATATGCGGTTTTCTTTGTTTAATAAATGAATCATATCCATGTCTTCTGCTCTTATATAACACATATTTGAAGTGATGAAAAACCATTTATTATTTAGTGCTTACTATATTCCAGGAACTATGCAAAGCATTTTCCAACATCTCCCTCTTAGTGAGTCATCCTTTATATTTTTCCAGTCAACTGCTTTCCTTTTTAATTATAGTTTTATTACTTTGGTTTGTGCAAAAGCTTTTGAATTTCAAGTAATTCAGAGTAACAAATAAATGTCATATTTATCTCTCAGTTGGTTAATGAACACTCCCTCTCTGCTATCTCCCCCTACCAGCCATAGCTAAGAAAATTGAAGTTGTCTGGTTGAGCTCTCTCTCTCTCTCTCTCTTTCTCTCTCTCTCTCTCTCTCTCTCTCTCTCTCTCTCTCTCTCTCTCTCTCTCTCTGTCTCTCTGTCTCTCTCTCTCTCTCTCTCTCTCTCTCTCTCTCTCTCTCTCTCTCTCTCTCTCTCTCTCTCTCTCTCCTAATCTAGCTCACTTATCTAACAGATGAAGACACTGACGTTCACAAGTGGTTAGTGCCTTACCTTGGTCACACAGCTAGTAGGCCTCAAAAGCAGAATTTGAATCCAGTCCTCTATCACAAGAGCCAATGTTCTTTGCATTGTACCATGCTAAAACACAGCACTTATCATCAACGTGTACTCTGTTGTCATTGACAGAATTGAGAGCACCCTGTTCTTCTTGCCCCTGAGAAAGATTTCCCTCTGTCTTTGAAAGCTGACCCTCAGTCTTCAATCTCAGAGCCCATGTGGGTAATGGCCAGTGTTTTCTTTCCTCCTCTCTCTTACTCAGTCACTGATGGAGCACTTCTGATTGGCATCTGTGTTGCTTGAGCCTCTTGGTATCCCCATCACCCCCTTCTTCCCCAGCAACCAGTTCAATTTGTACAGTGATTCAGCAACTTATTGATTTAAGGATCTACTGACAAATGGCCTCTTCCTCCTCTCACTTTCTGAGTCGTGGGATGTAGTTATCCGCATTAATATCTTAATGGATTTTTTTTCTGTGCAGTCTGTTCACAAGGGCAGGGGGAGGGGGACAGTGGAGATGCCAAAGAATGTGAATTACTTAATGAGCCTTGGTGCTGCTTGTAGAAGACTGTTTGTGTTGGAAGCCTCTCCATTTGTAGAGAGTCTGAGCACATGGAAAAGCAGTGATAGGGGTACTAGCACTGTGATCTCACGTTTGGACAGCGTTCTGAAGTCTGCAGAGCACTGGCTATCCATGATTACCTTTCATCCTCACACCAAGTCTTGGAGGGAAGTACAGTCATTACTCTCTTTTAATAGATGAGGCTACAGGACCTCCAAGTAGTAAAGTCACTGGCCCAAGGTCACAAACTGCCATCAATCAAAGGTGGGATTTGAACCCAAATTTTTCTGATTTCAGATCCAGAATTCTTCCTACTGTGCCATAAAGATCCGGGTCCAAATTCTAGCCCTGATCTTTAATGCATGGCCATAGGCAAGTATCTTCACATCTTTGTGTCTCAGGTTTCTTATCTGCAATACAGGAAGGATGATTACTCTTTACCTTGGAATTATCAGCAAGAACACATTTCAATTCAACTCTCTAAGCACATACCATCTACTAGATGCCAGGTACTATACTGGGCACCGAGGATAAACCAAATAAAGCCCAAATAGTCCCTGCTCTCAGAGAGCTGACAGTTTCAAGCACTATAATACTATAATATACATGTAAGCTGTTACTATTAAAAACATGCAGTAGACTTGTAGGTAGAAAGACCTGAGTTCAAATCTTACCTCAGATGCCTCTAGCTGTGTTACCCTGGACAAGTCATTTACCTGCTCTCAGCTGCAGTTTCTTCCTCTGTAAAATAAAGATAATAATAACCCCTATTTTAGAGGGTTTGTGTGAAATAACAGTCTGAAATCTCTGCGCAAATGGCAGCTATTACTACAACAGAAAATACTTCACTCTAGCTTCTTTCCATTAGTTTTGATTTTACCTAGGGGCAATAGAAAGAATACACATGGCAGGTCTTCAAATACTTCAAGTCCACTTTTCATGTTCTCTTCTGTTATCTTTATTGGATTAAGCAGCCCCAATTCCTTCAAGTATTTCCCTTATGACAGAGTTTTCATCTCTTTCACCATCACAATCAGCTTCCCCTGGGTCCATGGGAAGATGAAAGATGACAGTCTTCGGGGCACAAAGTGTGAGCAGCAAAAATATAAAGAAACTTGGGGATTGCCACCATCAGTAATGATTTATACAGAGGCACAATTGTAGTCCTCAACAAATTTTCAGCTGACACAAATCTAGGAGTTGGAACTAACAGCCTAGAGGACAGTCAGGATCCCAACAATTCTTGGCAAGCTCGAACATTGTACTTGATCTGATATAATAACATTCCATGGGATTCAAGGTAAGTCATACACTTAGGGTAAAAAAAATCAATGTCATAAGTACAAGATGGGAGAGTCATGGTTAGAGAGCAGCTGTTTGGGGAGAAAAAAGATCTAGGCATTTTAACGGACCACAAACTCCATAGAAGAGTGGTGGGGCAGCCAAAATCAGAAACTTTGGTCCTGAGCTGAATGGAGAAGCATAGTTTAAAAAGACGATAGGTTTTTTGGACTTCCTTGTCATACTTCATTTGGAGTATGCCATAGCTTAAGAAGGACATTGACAAATAAGACGAGATTCAGAGGAGGGCATTCAGGATGGTGATGAGTAAGCCTGGAGCCCATGGTGTGTGTGTGTGTGTGTGTGTGTGAAAGGAATGAGGGATGCTCATTCAAGAGAAGACAAGATTCAGGCAGATGCAAGGGTTGGCATCCCATATTTAAAGGATTGATGCTTGGAGAAGGTGACTTGTTTTGTATGATTACAGATGCAGGACTCAGGAGAAATAAAAGAATTTGGCCTTTATAGCAAGAAAAAAACTCACCCCCAAAGACACATGTCCAGTTAACTAGCTGATAATTTAAACAGTAATTTCTTTTTCTCTGTCATTGCTGTTCTCATGGCAGATTTACCTGCCTAAATATGTTTGCTTAAGTCAGGTTTACACACACCAATAGCTAGATAGGTGGCCCAGAAAAATCCAAGGTGATTAAAAGAAATGAACCTGAGAGTTAGAAGTTTCCATCAAGAAAGGGCACAGAGGACAGACTTCATCTGGGAGATGGAGAGGTGGTTTTATTTGAAGTTTCAAATAGAATTTCACTTCGTACCCACTCCTGTGATAAATATATTTTGGAGCTGTCAAGGCAATGATTCATTGGAAGCCCCATGAGACCCTTGGCCAAGAAGCCATTTTCAGGAATTGGCTAGGTAAATGGCACCTCCTTGGTGCCTTGAGGGGGCTGTCAACCCACATTTATATGGTGATCTGGATTAGGTCTTTATTACTGCTATTCAGAAATTCATTCTGGGATGTGGACTTAGTTCATAGTCTAAGTTGGAGATGTTTTAATTTAACATGTATTTAGCACAGAGGTCACATTCAGCAATGACCTTCATAGCCAAATTATGCAGGGATTCCCTTCTAGTTCTGACACCATGATGCAAAGATTGACCATAGTGAAGGAAATCCATGGGTATAAAAGCTAGGTTTCTGAATGGCACAGTGATAAAGGCACTGGGTTGGGAGAGAAGGCTGCTGGGTTGTAGTCGTGTCTGCTAGCTATGTATTTACTCTTGTCCAAGTGGTCAAACCATTCTGTGCTGCAGTTTCCTTTGAAAAATGAGGAGCCTAGACTAGGTGGTCCTATAGTCCCTTTTAGCTCTAGGAGCCCTGAAGCTATCAGTGGAAAGCCTGGCCTTGACTCCATTCTGACATTTGTTGTGTGACTATCTCATCCTCCTCATCTGTAAAATGAGATATTTGTATTAGTTGATTTCTAAGATTTGGTTCATCTCTCAGTATGTTATTGTGTGATTCTAATATTTAACATCAAGCAATTTATGGACTTTGGGTAGGCATATTATAACATGCACATTACTACTTTACAGGATGAAATTTCTTCTTCATCTTTTCTTTATCACCTATTCTCTTATCTGGAAGATAAGAAAGAAAAAGAGGAAGAAGGAAGGAAAGAAAGGGAAGGGAGCAAGAGAAGGGAAAGAAGGGAGAAAGAAGAAAAGAAAAAGGAGGGAGGAGAGGGAGAGAAATATACTGTCAGTGTAACAAATTCAGAAATTACTTCATTTAGAGTTGAGTTTGATGCAATTTTTGCACTCGGGGCAGTACCCCCATTTACCTTCTCTTATAAAACATCCAACTCTGAAAAGAAAGTTGCTGCTAAAAAACAGTGGCAAGCTGCTAACTTTGACCTTAGCGTAGCTAAGCATGGATTCCTCTTTTTCAGTGAATTGCAAAGTCAATTCACTTGTGAAGCTGCAGGGCTAACTAGCGCTGAGGCTTCAGAGTGATTTGCTCTCCCTTCTCTGTTGTGATAAACTTGAATCACTGTGGGCTAGATTCGACCCATTAATGCCCCTCTGCTCTCTGTGCATGGCTGCGAGGTGAGCCATCATTGGCCAGGAGCTAGCTTAATGGAATACATATGCTGTTAAGCCTTGGTTCTTATTGTTTGCTATTCTGAAATCTCCTTGTCTTTATTCTTCTTGTGGAAGGGGGAATGAACATCAGCCATGGGGGATCTGACTTGATTAGACTTCTCAGCAAGAATATGTCTTCACATTCAGAGACCTCAGATAATGCTAAGTCAAAAACGAAGACTTTCAGAACATCTCTATGTATAGCTGGGTCTTTATTGATGAAACAGTCCAATATGGCCACCTGAATGAAAGTCAGGCTGACCAGCTATCCCTATAATAACTCCAAAAAATTCCTGAAGTTGTGAGCAGAATGAATAATCAAGAAATTCAATGAGAAACTATAGTAAGTGACATCTTTCACCCTATACCTATATGAAAGGACAGCTAGCAATCCATGGACTAGAAGAAAGTATTCTATCTCTTTCTATTCCACAAAGTGAAGCCACTGCAAGGTTACTTCCTAATTTGACGAGAAATGGGAAATATGTAAACTGGAGAGCACTGTGTTTAAGGGAAGCAAGTCAGGAGGGTTCCTATAAGAAAACCAGAGGGTGAAGACATTGGACAAAATGTCTAACCTAATTCAATCAACAGGCAACAACAACATGGTGGAATGGTGCTTAGATAACAGTATTCCAGGCTTAGGGTCTGTGAGGTCTCTAACATTGTGTCTTAATATGTCATAGAGGGGCCTGAAAATTTAGTGCTCAACAAAGGTCTGATGTGGGAGGGGAGGGGTAGCAAGCCCTAGAAAACTTAAAATCAGCTCAAGGATCCAGGAAATCCAGGGTGAGACCAAGTGGGCCAAACTACCCCACCCAAAAATATGTTAAGGAACAGAGTGTGGCCTTGACAGAAAACCCCAGTTCAGGAACTAAAGTTAGAGAAAAGAGTAAATCAAAGAAAATAACCACATATAGCAAAAATCATTACAAATTTAATAACTGAAGGGAGAACCGTGAAAGGCAAAAAAGGAGTTTTGCAAAAGAACTAAATGCATACATAGAAGGAATTAAGCAAGAGATAAACAAATGAAACAAAAGCTCTGGAGGAAAGAATTGAAAGAAGAACAAAATGTTTAGAAAAGACAATGGGAAACTTTGCTACAAGATATGAAATGGAAATAAATAACTGCATAAAACAATAAGAAATTTTAGATTAAAATAAAAAAATTGAAAACTAGAAAATCTAAAATATCTAGTATAAAAAAACTGATTTAGAAAAGAGGACAATAAAAAAAGGCAAGAAGAGATATCTAAATAATCATGGGACTTCCTAAAAACCACAATAAAAAAAAAAAAAAAACCAAAACCTGGACGCTGTTTCAGGAAACCATAAAAAGATGTATTAGGACCCAGAGGTATATTGGAACCAGAGGACAAAATAAAGATAGAAAGAATCTACTGCTTATGTCCTGAAAGGAAATCCAAAAGGAGAAGTCCAAGGAATGTTTAAGTTAATATCCAGACCCTCCATATGAAAGGGAAAAAAAATGACACTTCCCCCCTCAAAAAAAAATAATTCAAGAAATAAGGAACCATAGTCAAGATAAGAGAAGACTTGGCAGTTTCTATTAAAAATCAAAGAGGTTCTAGGAATATATTCCAAAAAGCAAAGGATTTAGGCTCTAACTATGAATAATTTAGCCCACAAAACTGAGCATAATCTTACAGGGGACAGGGGGACTTTTAATAGAATGGAAGATTTTCAACTACTTTTCATGAAAAGCCTATAGCTGAAAAGAAATTTTGAAACCCAAGAGTCCAGAGAAACCCAGAAAAAGTACTTTTTTAAGAGCAAGCAGAAGGAGCTGCATTCCAATAAGGGAGGAATAAATATGTCCCTTCAGTACACAAATGTCTCTAAAGGGTATCGAGGAAGGGAAGAAAAACTGAGGTCCTAGACTGTCTTTTAGAAGATTGGTGAATGATTGAATAAATTGTGGTATATAATTACAATATATTATTGTGTTGCGAATAATGAAGAGAGATGATTTCAGAGAAACCTGGGTTTTATGAAGTGAAATAAAGAGGAATGAGTAAAACCTGAAGACCAATTTATACAAAGAAAATAACGCTGCAAAGAAAAAAAATTTTGAAAGATGTAAGAACACTGATCAAAGCTGTGATCACTCACATACCCAGAGGATGAAGCACGTACCCACTTCCTGACTGAGCAATAATGAACATGAGTTACAGAAAGAGAGCAATATTTTTAAAAATTATTTATTTTGTACTGAACTTAAGAACTAAAACAAGTTTTCACAATCCAGAATGGGGGAAAAGGACTGTACATGAAATTGCCTGTCTATTATGGGCAACTGGCTATTCCTTTTAAATATATAATAAAGTTATCATGTAGCTTTCCTTTTTCCCCCTTTTTTCTTCCCTCCCCTCCAAGATATGACTACCATTACACACACACACACACACACATACACACACACACGCACAAACACACTGTATCATTTCTTTCTCTGGATGCAGATAGCATCTTCCTTCATATGTCTTTTGTAGTTAATTTGGGTATTCATAATAATCAAAATGACTTAGTAACTCAAAGCTGTTCTATTTTTTGAGAGTTCGTAGTATTTAAGTTTTATTTGATAAACTTTATTTTGAATTGAATAATTTTGTTTTATTTCTTCCCTTAAAATACAAATGAAAGAATTTAATTAAAATTAAAACATCTCAAGCCAATAAATAAAAGGACAGAAACAGAGAAAGTAAATATCAGATTGATGCTCAGGATTACCAAATTTAAGAAAGACTTTGGATTTCAAGAACTGATTTAAGTTTCCACAAACCATTTACACACAGAGGAACTATTTCTTTTTTAAAATTAATTAATCTATTTTTAGTTTTCAACATTCACTTCCATAAGATTTTGAGTTTCAAATTTTCTCCCCCTCCTCCTCCCTCTTCCCAAGATAGCATGCAATCTGATATAGGCTCTACTTATCCTTTCATGTTAAACTTATTTTCACATTAGTCATGATGTAAAAAATAATTAGAACTAATGGGAGGAACCATGAGAAAGAAGAAAGACAACAACAACAGAAAAAGGAGAGCAAATAGTCTGCTTTGCTCTGCATTCAGGTTCTGTAATTCTTTCTCTGGGTGTGGATGGTATTTTGCATCATGAACCCTTTGGAATGTTTTGGGTCCTTGCTTTGCCAAGAAGGGGTAAAATCAGTCCTCACACACTGTGGCTGTTACTTTGTACAATTTTGTCCTAGTTCTGCTAATTTCACTCCACATCAGTTTATATAAATCTTCCCAGGTTTTTCTGAAGTCTATCTGTTTGTCATTTCTTATAGCACAATAGTATTTCATTACATTCATATACCACAATTTGTTCAGCTACTCCCCAGTGGATGGGCATCCCCTTCACTTTCACTTCTTGGCCACCACAAAAAGAGCTGTTATAAATATTTTTGTCATGTGGGTCCTTTTCCCATTTTTACGATCTCTTTGAGATACAGCCCTAGAAGCAGTATTAAGGGTTCAAAGGGTATGCACACTTTATTAGCCCTTTGAATATAGTTCCAAATTGCTCTCCAGAATGGTTGGATCATATCACAACTCCACCAATAATATATTA
The DNA here is from genome assembly GCF_028372415.1 of Notamacropus eugenii. NCBI lineage: Eukaryota > Metazoa > Chordata > Mammalia > Diprotodontia > Macropodidae > Notamacropus > Notamacropus eugenii. The sequence goes on from NC_092873.1 coordinate 65,243,624, forward strand.
GTGTTCCAATTTCCCCACATATTCTCCAGCATTTATTATTTTCCTGTTTGGTCATATTAGCCAATCTGATGAGTGTGATATGATACCCTAGAGTTATTCTGACTTGTATTTCTCTAGTCAGCAGTAATCTAGAGTATTTTTTCATGACTATAGATAGCTTTAATTTCTTGATCTGAAAAATTACCTGTTGTTATCTCTTGACCATTTATCAGTTGGGGAATGACTTTTATTCTTATAAATTTGATTCAGTTCTCTATATATTTTAGAAAAGAATTATCAGAGACACTGGTTGTAAAAATTATTTCCCAGCTTTCTGCTTCCCTCCTAATCTTGGTTGCATTGGCTTTGTGTCTGCAAAAACTTTCCAATTGAATGTAATCAAAATCATCCATTTTGCATTTCATAATGTTCTCTATCTCTCATTTAGTCATAAATTCTTCTGTTCTCCATAAATATTCCTTGCTCTCCCAGTTTGCTTATAATATCAGCCTTTACATCTAAATTGTGTATCTATTTTGACTATATTTTGATATACAGTGTAAGATGTTGGTCTATGCATAGTTTCTGCCATACTATTTTTCAGTTTTCCAGTTTTTGTCAAATCATGAGTTCTTATCACAAGGTCATTGGGTTTATTAAACAGTAGATTATTACAGTCATTGACTACTGTGTCTTGTGTACCTAACCACTTCCACTGATATACCACTCTATTTCTTAGCCAGTAGCAAGGAGTTTTACTGATTGTTGTTTTATGATACAATTTAAGATCTTGTATGGCTAGGTCGCCTTCTCTTGCATTTCTTTTATTAATTCCCTGATATTCTGGACCTTTTGTTCTTACAGGTGAACTTTGTTATTATTTTTCTAGCTCTATAAAATAATTTTTGGTAGTTTGATTGGTATGGCACTGAATAAGTAAGTTCATTTAGACAGAATTGTCATTTTTATTATATTAGTTCAGCCTACGCATAAGCAACTGATGTTTGCCCAATTTTTTACACCTGACTTTATTTGTATGAAAAGTGTTCTATAATGAATTTTTTCCTAAGATCAAGTCCATCATTTCTTATAGAACAGTATTATTCCATCACAATCATGTACCTCAATTTGTTCGACCATTCCCCAGTTGATATATATTCCTTGGTTAACTCGAAGGAGAAGGATTGGGGGTAGGGTATTAGTGCGTATGTGTTCATGTATGTGTAGGTGTGAGAGAGAGACAGAGAAAGAATTACTATAACAATTTTTCACAGATGAGAATAGAAGGAAATTCATAAGGATAGGGAGACAGGACAGCTTTGAAAGAGATTTATAGAATTTATTATATACTTAAAAAAGCAAGTGGTATGAAAAGGAGATTTGTGATTTAATATAGAATTATCTTTTTTTGTGTTCTGCCATGTGTATAGAGATGTCCTTTTTTGATGTGTAAATTCAGAATGAAAAAATAACACTATGGCTTTAAAAGGAAAGGAAAACACGAAAAGGAAAAAAGGAAATGAGGAAAAGGCAAAGGGGGAAAAGGAGATAAGGGAAAGGAAGGAACAGAAAGGGATGAAAGCAAAAAGGAGCCAAGAAAGGGAGAAGACAAAGGGGGGAATGTAGGGGAAGGGCAAAGTAAAAAGAAGCTTTTTATCTACTTACCCCTTAATTTCCATGCCTCCATGTCCATTTACCTTTGGTAGAGACAATGTAAAGGCATCTCATGCGTCTATATTAAATAAATTTTTTGATACTCTAAGCACTAGCATAAAGGGCTAAATGGAACATAACTGGATGACTCCTTGATCCTACTTAGCTACATTCAGTATCTTAATACAGATGGCACCATCCTATAGCACTAATTGCCTGTTCAACATTTCCAGCTAGATGTCTCCTAAGGATCTCAGACTTGACATGGTCAGAAAGAAGTCAATATCTCTCTCCTCCCTCAAAACCCTGAGCCTTCTCTGCATGCAGACGTTCCTATTTCAGCTAAAAGCATCCTAGAACCACCTGCACTCACAATATCAGCGGCATCCTCAAAGGCTTATTCTCATTCATACCCCAACACACTCCCATGGCCAACAGTTGCAAAGTTTTGTCCTTATATGGCTCATATCCATACCTTTCTCTGCAGCAAAAGAGCTGCCACTCTAATTCAAGCTCTTATTATATTTCTTTCCTAGACTTTCTCAAAAGTTTCTTGTTTGGACTTCCATCCTTTCCCCTCTCCAATCCATTATCCACTCAGTGCCAAAATTACTGTCCTAAAGCACAGATTGAACCATGTCACTCCACTGGTCAAGACTATTCAGTTGCTCCTTATCAACAAGACAGAATGTAGACTTCTCAGTTCGGCGTCTTCTTCACCATCAGTCTCCACATCACATTTTCAGGCTTATTTCAGATGACTGACTTCAAATACTCAGTTTGCACCAAACTACAATACTTGCTCTTCCCTAGAGCCAGTATTCCATATCCTTTCTCCAAGTATTTTTACAGGTTGATACCTGTAGCTGAAATGCTCTCCCCGCCCCCACCTTTAAGAAACTCTAGCTTTCTGTAAGACCCAACTCATGTGTTACTTCCCATGGGAAGTCTTTTCTGATCGTCAACCCATATTTGCATCATCCACACTTATCACAGTGCTTTGCACATAGTAAGTTAGTAGGTATGTAATAAATACTTATAGGTTTGGATTATGAGTCTGGGAGGAAGGAAGGAGAAAATGATAAAGAGGGAGATGAGGGAGGGAGATGGAGAGGAAGAGGGAGATAGGGGAGATGGAGAGGGAGAGGGAGAGGGAGAGGGAGAGGGAGAGAGAGAGGGAGAGAGAGAGGGAGAGAGAGGAGAGAGAGAGAGAGAGAGAGAGAGAGAGAGAGAGAGAGAGAGAGAGAGAGAGAGAGAGAGAGAGAGAGAGAGAGAGAGAGAGAGAGAGAGAGAGAGAGAGAGGAGAGACAGAGAGGACAAGTCCTAAGAGAGAAACAGTTCTGTTGAGAGTTTTCTAGAGTCAGAGAATCATACAGCAGATGGAAGGATTTCAGAGATTATTTATTTTAATTCTTTCATTTTGCAGATGGAGAAACCAAAGCCAACAAAAGTACAATAACCTGTTAGGATCATATGATTACTAAGTGTCTTTGGGGAGACTTCAGGATTCCAAGTCCAGATCCTGATTTCCTGTAGAGATCAATAAAGACGTGCCAAGGACTGGAAAGGAATTGCTATATTTTCCAATAATAAGGTGAGCAGTGCCTGGAGAAATATTCTACCTCAGCTTCAGGATGGAAGATAATCCAATTCTATTGAGGTGTCTCCCATGTTGCACAGTTAACTCCAAAGTTCTTGAGAGAGACCTTAAGAGTGCCCCTGTATTGCTTCTTCTGGCCACCATATGGTTGCCTGCCCCATGTGAGTTCTCTATAAAATAGTCTTTTTGGCAAGTGTACATTTTGCATTCGAATGTGGCCAGCCCATAGGAGTTGCACTCTCTGAAGCATAGTTTGAATACTTGACAGTTCAGCTTGAGCCTCAGATACTTCCTAGATGTATGACCCTGGGCAAATCCCTCCACCCTGTTTGCCTTAGTTTCTTTATCTGTAAAATGAGATAGAGAAGAAAATGGCAAACCACTCTAGTATCTCTGCCAAGAAAACCCCAAATGGGATCACAGAGCATTGGACACCACTAAAATGACTCCACAACAACAACAACAAATTAATGTCACTTATTATTATCAAGTTCCCTTGCATATCTAAATCTTATGAGCTTATGAGGATCAGAAATATGGGCCTGAGGTTAGGAGATTAGTTGTAGGGAGAAAAGGAGACACAGTAGGCATAGGTTGAAAATCAGATCTGTGGTACCCTCTAGAATCAAGATGGAACTCTCCCAAAGAGGTCATTGTCCATTCCAGCCTGGCAGTTCAGTTGTGCTTATCCAGGGACCCCTGCTTAGTCTACCTCTCTTGGGAGATCCACCACAAGGTTTTCCACCAGTGACCTTGAGCACCAGTATCTGTTCTGGGATAAATAGGGACCTTGAGGAAGACATCCAATGGTCATTTCCCTTCAAAATGTCTCAGTCTCCTCATTTGTAAAACCAAGGTATTGGGAGAGGTGACCTCCAATTCTCTTCCAGGTCACCATTTATATCTGACTTTTCCCCCATCCATGCAGCCATCACAGGTAAGGTCACAGTTCAGGACTACAAGGGGGACATGTAAATGGTTGCTGGGATCATTATTTACCTATTGATTTTCTGGCCTGCTAGAAGATCAATGAGGCAGAAATTTTTCATTCATCTATTCATTCAACTAATATTTATTAATTCCTCTTTTGTGTACTGGAGGGTAGTGTTTACTGTAACTGGCAGACAGCAACATCTTTCATGTTCTTCACATTAGACCAAAATAGAGTCAGTTTGTATCTTTGAATTCAGTGGAGCTAGATGTGCAGGAGGAGGAAGATTACGCACCAAGGGAGCATAAGCAGAAAGACATTTTGTTGACTCCAACCTACCACTTGATCTAGATTTGAAAGACTTCCTCTCCAACGGACCATCCTTCAGGCTACTGAGTCCCAGCTCATTTGGTTGATTCACCCAAAGTGGTATACTTAGCAAGTGGCAGAGGCAGGATCTGAACCCAGGTCCTTTTTCTTCAGGGCTTTTTCCCACTGTACCATATCACCACCTTCTGGCTCTAGACTTATGACCTAATGATCCTGAGTTATGCATATATAAAGCTAGGCAAGGGGTTGGGGTGGATAGAGCACTGAACCTTGAACTCAGAAAGACCTGAGCTCAAATGCAACCTCAGATATGGTATCATCCTGGGTAAGTCATTTAACTTCTCTCTGTCTCAGTTTCCTCTTCTATAATAGGGGATAATAATAGCATTTACTTCACAAGGTTGTTGTGAAGATCAGATGAGGAAGTATTTAGAAGTGCTTTACAAGCTTTATAATGCTAAACCTTACCTAAAATTGCCATTTTATAACTGATCATGTAGTTGAATTATGTGACCTTCGGCAAATTCCTTGACTTCTCTAGGTTTCAATGACCATTTGTACAATGCAAGGGTTAGGATAGCTACTTTACTGTCCTTTAACTGGAAGAGTCTTTGACTCTTCTTTTGACCTAGTGCAGATTGGAGTTTCCCATGCTGCTTAGCAGTAGCTTGGCATGTTTTCATCACCTTTATTCATTAACACTGGCAATGATTGATTTTATTATAGTCCACCAATAACTTTATTAAAATTCTCCATCTCCATTATAGATAAAGTGGTATATGATTCAAGGGGAAAGAATGAGAGTCATTTCTACAGGTCCTTCAGGATGGACAATGAAGTTAAATTAGCCACATTTTTCCTCTCATGCTATGCTCAGTGCAGGGTGATAGGATTCACCATTGTGCTGGACAAGATGGATAATTTCAGATGTACTTTTTCCTTTAAATTCAGGGAGCCTTTTACGGTTACTTGTGTCAAAGTGACTGTTATTTTCTTTGCTTCCTCTATTTGAAACTCTCAGTCCTTTCTCAGGGGATGGATGCTGGTCCTCTGCAAACCTGTTCATTGAAAAAAGTCCAGACTTCTCTATACTAAATTAACCTCCGGTCCCCAGAGCAATGCTGCCCATGGGCAATGCCTCCCCAGCAGAAGTGCATTTGATTCTCCTCCCAGCCCCAGCTTACCAAGTGCCACTCCCCAAGGAGAGGCAGGAATTCAGGCTTCAAATTACCTTAGCCTTCAGCAGAAATCACCCAGGTCACCCAATGCAGCAGGAAGTCTGAGAAAGTCGGTGAGTCACAGCACAGCCTGCAGACCCAACCAGTGAGCAAGGACAAAGGCTTGTGCAAAGCTCAGCTGGTTGGCTCATCTTCCTCATTATTTTCAGCCTCTCCACAGTGGAACTTGAGGCCCCCACTTTTGTTTCAAGTGAAGCTAATTAAATAATTAGCAAGTCCTCCACTTGTGTGTCTAATTCTGGAATTTTTCTCCAGCTGTGCTCAGTGACCTCAGCTAATGAGAAGGGTTCTTGGGAGGCTGATTCTTTTTGTAGTTTTCTTCTGGTACTCTAGCAATCAATCAATCAATCAACAAGCATTCATTAAAGCCTGAATATGCCTCAGGGCTTGTGCTAAGCAGAAGATACTAAGATAAAAGCAAAAACCAGAGCAGAATAGTATCTCTAGACATTGCCTGGGGGCTGGGAATCCCAACCTCAACTGTGAATCTCCATCAGATACTTTCTAGTCCAAGGTGCCCAACAGTCATTGTCATGGGTTCAGATGTAATATTCTACAAATAAGGAATTATGGAATGAACTGACTAAGAACATCCTCAAACAAATATATGAATGGGGGTGGGGGGAGATAGACTGATCACATGACAAGAGTTGATCCCTTAGTATCCTTCTACGGTCAAGAGAAAGTAAGGAAGACACTCACTACATTGGGTGGAACCCCAACAATGAATTTAGGACAGTCAATAGACTACAGTCTTACGCAACAGAAAGGCATGGGTTGCAGCCTATAACATTGAAGGGAACTTGCACACTGTGGAGATCACAGGTTCATTTGAGTAAGATCATTTTGTATAATGGAGATAAAACTGGGATTTGGGCTTTATCAATAATCACCTCCTAATTTAAGGTTATAACCTCAGGTACTGTAGATTCAGGGGATTACTCGATTATAAATCTAGACAGGAAGAGACTAGTCATGACTGTAGAGCTAGTGAGGCTATCAAAGGTCATGTGTTCTAAGTTCATCATTTTATAGAGTAGGAAGCTGAGTGGGAGTTTACAGAGTAGGAAACTCCCTGTGGGAGTAGGAGACTCAGACAGAAGAGACTTAGAATCACAGAAAAAAAAGATTTTGAGTTGGGAGAGGTAATCTGCTCTAGTTTCCTCATTTTAAAGATGGAAAAGCTGAGAAAGCCCAGATAAAGGAGAATAATGATAACACTAACGTCATTGATGATGATAAATTAATAATAATTAATTAATAATTAATGATAAACTAACATTGATCTAGACCTGTAAAATACCTCAGAGGTCATCTATCCTAACCCTTTTATTGTACAGGTAAGGAAGGAACCTAAGGCCTCAGGAGGCAAAGTTATCTACCCTAGGTCACATGGATAGCTTGGGATCCCAGATGCAGAGCCAGAGAGGAGCTGAAAGGTATTCTATTCAATGCCTTCATTTTACAGATGAAGAAATTGAGGCAAAGAGAGATTAAGTGACTTCCCCAAGGTCAACAGGTGGTATTTGACTCTAGATCATCTGACTTCAATGTTCTCACATCCCCAAATTGCCTTTCAGAGTATTTCCCAATATGAAAGTCTTATATAAATGCAAGTTATTATTAATTATCTTCTCTATTCCCTTTGAATAGAAAAGAAAGTTCTGATTATCAAATGAGAACACAGATAGCATTTCAGCACCATAAACACTATAAAGTCAGTTACATGGGAATCTCTAGCCTGATAAGGGTTCGTCTATCAGGTAGGAAGAGGGGCTTACTAGGGATGAGGCCCTGTGGGAGCCTGGAGCCACATCTCAAATCTCCCTCTTTGCTGCTAACCCAGAATGGCTTTCTGTAGGCCCTAAAAGGCTGGATGAGGCAGTCATACCATGGTTGCTAATGCACTCCACATGCATGCAGAGAAACCTAATAAAGTGAAGACTTTGATGCCCTGAGCAGAGAAGTAAGATTGAAGACTTTTGCTGAGTACACCACATGAAATACTAGGCAGAAGTAGGCATGGCAAATAAAAATCCTGAGGAGAAGGAATCTTAGGATTGTCATTTCTTGGAGACAGACTCTTGGAGCTAATTCCCTCATCTCACTCATGAAGAAACTGAGGAGTCAAGAGGAGAAGTCAATTGTCAGGAGTAACTCACCAAGCTAGGACTCAACTCCAGGGCCTCTAATTGCAAATTCGGTATCTTCCCCACTCCACAGCACATCTTTGGTTTCTATCCTTAGTTGAACATATTTCCATTTCTCTTTTAAAATTACTATTTTAAACATTTTTTTCTTTTTACAGTTGAATTCCAAATTCTCCCCCTCCCTCCCCCTCTCTCAATCATCCACTAAGGAGATGAGCAATATGATATCAATTATACATGTGAAGTCATGCGAAGCATGTTTCCATATTAGCAATGTTGAAAAAAAGGAAAACAAAGAAAGTGAAAAAATAATGCTTCAATTAGCACCCAGAATTCATCAGTTCTCTCTCTGGATGTGAAAAGCATGTTTTCATTATGAATCATTTGGAAACCTCTTGGATTATGTCTAGATCAGAGTACCCAAATCTTTTGCAGTCAGTCCCTATGACAACATTGTTGGTACTGTGCACAATGATCTCCCAGTTTCTCTCACCTCACTTTGCATCAGTTCATGTAGGTCTTGCCATGTTTGTTTTTTTCTGAAACTACCCCTTTGTCATTTGCCACAACACAATAATATTCCATCACTTTCATATACAATATTTTGTTAAGCTGCTCCCCAATTGATGGGCATTCCCTTGATTTCCAATTCTTTGTCACCATGGAAAGAGCTACCATAAATATCTCTGTACTTATAGGTCATTTTCCTATTTCTTTAAGCTCTTTTGGATACCAACCTAGTAGTGCTATTATTGTTGAGTCAAAGGATTTACACATTTTTATAGCCTTTTGGGTCCAGAGTTCTGGACTTGGAGTCAAGAAGATTCCTATTCCTGAGTTCAAATCTGGCCTCAGACACCTATAAGATGTGTGACCCTTGGCAAGTCACTTAGCCCTGTTTGCCTCTTTCCTCATCTGTGAAATGGGCTGGAGAAAGAAATGGCAAACTCCTCCAGTCACTTTGCCAAGAGTGTCCCAAATGGTGTCACAAAGAGTCAGTCACAACAATATAGATAGCTTTGATCCCTTTATCTATTGGAGAATGTCTCTTATTTTTAAAAATTTGACTCTGTTCTCTATATATTTGAGAAATAAGGCCTCTATCAGAGAAACTTCTTGTAAATTTTTTTTATTACTTCATTGTCTATGTACCTTTTAGTATAATGTAGGTTTCCTGATTATCTCTTTTAATAAAAAATTAAATTAAAAGTCTTTGCTTCTGCTTTGTCTGAGTTCATGGTTGCTACCCCTGCCATTTTTTATTTCAGGTGAGACATAATAAATTCTGCTCCAGCCTTTTATTTTAACTCTGTGTGTGCTTTTTGGTTTCAAGTACATCCCTTGTATACAATGTATTGTTGAATTTTGGTTTCTAATTCATTCTGCTAGCTGTTTCCATTTTATGAGTGAACTCATCCCATTCACATTCATAGTTATGATTATTAACTACTCATTTCCCTCCATACCATTTTCTTCTGTTTATTCTTCTCTTTCTCTTTTTATCTTGTCCTTCCTTAAAAATCCATTTTGCTTGTAACCATTACCTCCCTTAATCAACCCTCTCCTTTGGGTCAGACAAATTTCTATACACAATTGGGTGTGTAGATATATTTTTTCTTCTTTGAACCAATTCCAGTCAGAGTAAGATTTAAGCATTTCCACTCTCCCACTTCCCATTTCTCCATTCACTGTAAAAACTCTTCTTTGCAGATTACTTTAATGTGAGAAAAATTTCCTCATTCTACCTCTCCCTGACTCCTTCTTCTATCACATCTCTATTTATTACCCTTTCATTTTTTTTGAGACTGTTCCAACATAATTGAATCATACCCATGTGTTCTGTGTATGTAAACTCCTTTTAACCACTCTAAGAATGATAAAGTTCTTGGGAGTTATATGAATCTTCCCTTATAGGAATATAAAAAATTTAATCTTCTTGAGTTATTTATGTTTTTTATTTTTTGAGTTATTTATTGAGTTATTTATGATTTCTTTTTCATGTTTACCTTTTTTCTTGGGTCTTGTGTTTGAATGTCAGATTTTCTATTCAGATCTGTTCTCTTCATCAGGAGTACTTGAAATATCTCTATTTCATAAATGTCCATTTTCCCCTGAAAAATTATACTCAGTTTTTCTGGGTAGGTTATTTTTGGTTGTAATTCTAGCTTTTTTGCTTTCTAGAATATCATATTCCAAGTCTCCCACTTCTTTAACATGAAGGCTGCTAAATCTTATGTGATCTTAACTGTGGCTCTGTAATATTTGAATTCTTTGCTTCTGGCTGCTTGCAATGTATTCTCTTTGACCTGGGAGTTCTGGAACATTATGGAGTTTTCATTTTGGGAGCTCTTTCAGGAGGTGAGTGGTGGATTCTTTCAATTTCTATTTTATTCTTTTGATCTAAGATAACAGAGCAGTTTTCCTTTACAATTTCTTGAAATTTGATGTCTAGGCTCTTTTTCTGATCATAGCTTTCTGGTAGTCTAATACTTCTTAAATTATCTCTCCTCAAACTATTTTCTAGGTCTATTATTTTTGCAATGATCTATTTCACCTTTTCTTTTATTCTTCTATTCTTTTGACTTTGTTTAACTGTTTCTTGAAGTTTCATGAAATCATTAACTTCCACTTGCCCAATTTTATTTTTCAAAGAATAATTTTCTTTGATGAGCTTTTTGCACCTCTTTTTTCATTTGGCTTATTCTACTTTTTAAGGAGTTCTTTGGAGCAGAGGATAGAACCACAGGACTGGAGTCAGGAAGATCTAAGTTCAAATCTGGCCTCAGACACTTATTTTCTGTGTGACCCTGGACAAGTCACTTAACCTTGTTTGCCTGTTTCCTCACCTGTAAAATGAACTTGAGAAGAAAAAAAATGGCAAACCATTCCAAGTACATTTGTCAAGAAAACCCCAACTGGGGTCATGAAAGTTTAGACACTAACAATGTCTTCAGTGAATTTTTGTACCTACTTTTACATTTGTCTTAGTCTGTTTTTTAAGGCTTGTTTTCTTCAAAATTTTTTGTGCCTCTTTTTTTTTTTTTATTAAACTGTTAATTATCTTTTTATAATTTTCTTACATCACATTTCTTTTCCAAATTTTTTTTCTCTATCACTCTTATATCTTTCTTTAATTCTTCCAGGAATCCTCATTGGGCTTGTATCCAATTAGCATTTTTTTCTTTAAGACCTTTGTTCTATCAGTTTTTATATGGATGTCTTCTGAGATTACACTTTGGTCTTCCCTGCCACCATACTAGCCCTTTATGGTCAAGTTCTTTTGTTTCTCTGTTTGTTTGTTTGTTTGATCATTTTTATAACCTATTACTTATCTTTGAACTTTATATTAAAGTTGAGCTCTGCTCACCTAGGATGGGGAGACACTGTCCCAAGCTTCAGCATTCTTCATGCTACTGTTCTCAGAGCTAGTTCTGGGGATCTGCAAGTTTTTGGTGTTTCCAAAGTGATGTGATCCTGGGGAAAGTGTAGTTACTGCTCTCCTGGTTTGTGCTCTGGTCTTTACCTAGGAAAGACCCCTGCTCCCCTGCAGTCTTTTTTGGGGGGGTTATTAGTGACCAGGTTCCCTGTCTTTCTTCCATTGAAAGCATTAGTGTCCTTCTTGGCCCTTGAACTATGACCAGGGACCTCTGTTCTTTTGATTGATCCCAAGCATTCCCTTATAGCCCAGAACTGTGGCCCTGGAAGGGAGCAGTGGGATTATAGACAATAGAGTAGTTAATCAGTGCAAGCTGTTCCCAGTGCCAGCAACAGGTCCCCCATAGTCTCATTTTCTAACCAGTGGTCTTACCCCCTGTCTCTGAACTGAGAGCTTCTGGAGCTGCTGCTGTTGCTGTGACCACAGGCATGTACCCCAGATAGGCTTCCAACCTGGTGCCTGCAGATCTACTAAGTTTTCTTAGACTAGAAAAATAGCTCAACTTCACTTTTTGTTGGGTTTTCAACTCTAAAATTTGATTTGAAGTGTTGTCTTAAAGTTATTTAGAGGGGAATGATGAGAAAATTCAACAGAGTTGTTACCTCTCGTGCTCCATCTTGGCTCCCATCTCCATTTCTTTTAAACATATGGGACATATTGTTGCCTTGACTGAATATAGGAGGCTAAAGATTTGTTCTGTCTCAAGACAATGACTCTTTTGGATATTGCTAAAGAAAAGTGAATTCCCCTCCAGACCTAGAGAGGTTGTATTGTCTGGTCACTTCTATGTTCATCCAGAGGATGAAGGGTTAACCCAGGACTTAGCCTGGAGCAATGCACTGCTGCTGTCCTTTGGAAGGTCTTCTCTTGTGTTTTCTTTTGAGTTGGAACAAATCATTAGTTCTGCCTTGTCATCGGTCCATCTGTGTCACATTAACAAGAAGTCACATCATAACCACCTAATTGGCAACCCAGCAGCCAAACAGTTGCCCCTGGGAGGCACAGCTGTTTTCCAAGTGACTTCCCACTGTGGGGGATGATGCCAGGGCTCCAAAGCACCTGAGTGTGTTCTTGATCAAGTGCATTTAAAAGTCTTCATTTCAACTTCTATTACTTCTATTTTTGTGACATTCAATTCAACAAGTCTATGTTGAGGTCATTCTATGGATAAAGTACTCTAAGAGCCAAAAGAAAAACAAAGATAAAAAAGGAAAAGTTGCTCTTGTCCTAGACAGGTTTGTATTCTACGGGGATGTGAGCATTATTGGTAATTTTAGTAACAATGCTCCCTGGTTGGAAGGAATAGAAAAAAGTAAATTGCAATAAGTAACTCTACATTGTTGGTGGAATTATAGAGTGGGACAAACTTTTGGGAGATCAATACACTACAAACTCACAGTAACCATCAAAACCAATCATATCCTAAGAACCAATGAAGCCAAGGTTAGGCTTCATCCTAAATATCAGTACCAAAAGGCAATTGGTATCTAATGGGACAAAAATAAAAAAAAAAGAAAATGACACAATACCATTCATGGCTATTTTATTTCTATTAGAAAAATAATAGGATCAGTACATGTCCAGCCATTAGAGAATGGTTGAATATACTCTGGCATATGAAGGTAACAGAATACTATGACTATATGAAAATGGCAAAGATGAAAATTACAGGACCCATATAAAGATTTGAAGCCATCTCAGGGACGGAGTAGGGAGGGAGGGGGAGAAAATTTAAGACTTATGAAAGTGATTGTTGAAAACTGAAAACAAACTTTAAAAAAAAGAAAATTACAGGGATGCAGGGCAAGAGTCATATGGAACAATGTCTGCAGAAACAGAACAGAATATATATTTATTATAAAGCATAAAAAGAAAAGCAAAATGGAAGGGTTATAGGACTTGCTAAATTTGAAAGGAAACTCAGAGTAAAGTCTTTTTTAAAGACTCAGTCTTCTTTCCTCTCCTAGGCTGGAAGTGCAGTGACCACTCCTAGGTTGAATCCCAATATTCATCTGCATGGAAACCTTAATTCTGGGCCAATTCAAACCTTCTTGGGCAGCCTAGTGGGTGCCCTGCTCCAGAGAGCTTTCCCAGCCAATAGCAGATTATTGAGGATGACCTATCAGCTTAAGAGCTACTGCAAGACAGAACTCCCTAACTCAGGCAACTCAGCAGCTCCTTCCCCCCTCCCAGGAGCAGGGCTTGTGGGCATGGTCCACCACAGATGGCTGTTTGGGGATCTAGAGCTGGGATGGACCTCAGAGGCCACTGAATCCAACCCCAAGAATCTCCTCTACACCATTTCCACAGGAAGCTTGATGGATTCTGCTTGAAGTTCTGTGGTAAAGGGAGCTCACATTGTCCTGAAGCATCTCTTCCCACCTTGGATAGTTTCCATTGTTAATGATAGTAATTCAAGAACCTGGACTTGCCCAACCATCTTTCCTCTTTGTCTTCTCTCCCACAGGTTAAATATCACTCCTTAACCAGTTAATCAACCAATACGCATGTATTGAGGGTCTGCTATGTAGGGAAGAGAAGAAATATTTCTATAGGATCTGCTAGTGCCAGGTTCTGTGCTAAAAGCTTAGACAAATATTATATTGTTTGGTCCTCACAACAACCTATGAGGTAGAAGTTATCATCATCCCCATATATGTTGTTCAGTTCTCTCAATCATGTCTGACTCTCTGTGACCCCATTTGGGGTTTTCTTGACAGAGATGCTGACGGGGTTTGCCATTTCCTTCTCCAGCTCATTTTATAGATGAGAAACTGAAGCAAACAGGGTGATCCTATTCAAATGTACTTTTGAAAAGGGAAAAACCCCAACAAGAACAGATTCATAATTCTTCTGCCTTAATCGATCAAACCTATGAACTTCAATATTGGTGAATATAAGTGAAGAAGACACAATTATTTCATGAAAGTAAAATCATTTGAATCAAAATTAAGTTTCCCAGTGAGTAGTGAACATTTGGACTGATTCTAATCAGGCACTATTATTAACAAAATGGTGATAATACTAAGATAATGTGGCCTGGCTGCAATTGCAATAAAATGCTGCTCAATGTGGTAGGCTAAGGATGAAGTCTTTGCCCTAATGATTCAAGCATCCTTGAAATTGTCCAACTCCTCCTTAGGCATCATGGTATAGAGGCATAAGCACTCATTCAATTCAGAGGACCTGGCTTTGAATCCCATCTTGGATGCTTCTTCCCCATGTGACCTTAGGTAAGTGAATTAATCTCCCCGAGTTCCAGTTTTTTCATCTGTAAAAAGAGGGTGAGTGGATGGAGTAGACTCTGAGATACTTTCTAGCTCTAAATCTCTTTAGCACCTGCTATGTTCTGGGCACTGTGCTAGAGGCTAGAGGAAAGAGAAAATCTGTCCTAACAACCTTACATTCTATCTAGAGAAAACAGTGAGTATATACAATTTACCAATATGTTGATTTTCTAGGAGAGCATGGAGGTGAGCAGGTCAGGAAAAAGTCTCACATAGCAGGTGGCACTGGAAGTTGAGTCTTGAATGAAATCAAGGATTCTCAAAGGTGGAGGCAAGGAAGAAGGGGGGAGCAAATAGAGGGAACCAAGACTACAGACACTGAAAGAGAAGATTCCTCCATACCAGTGAGTATGAAAGGGAGTAATGTTTCATAAGGGAGAGAAGGGAGGGAACATGCCTTTCTTAAGTGCCTACTATGTGACAGCCTGGGCCATCTGCAGGTGTCCTGATGAATATCAGGCCACTGGACCCAGATGGCTCAGGAAAATAAAGTGAGTTTAGTGACCTTGCACAGCCCTCTCTTGTTCAAATCAAAGTCAACTGCAAGTCATGTCATCATCTTGATGTCACAGTCCTCTTCGAGAATGAAGGACAAACACAACTATGTGCCAGGCATTGTGTTAAGAACTTTACAAATATTAATTATTCCAACACAACTATTCCAAGAGACAGGTATTGTCATTAACATCCTTCTCCCCTTTCTATAAGTGAGAAACCTGGACCCTAGAGAAAAGTGACTTTCCCAAGATCACACAGAGAGGAAGTTGTGCATGCCTGAGTCTGGCTCAGGTAGTGTCCTTACTACAATGTTATGTACATGTGAACTGCAATACATTTTTAGAGAGATTTTTGTCAGTCATGAAATTTCAAACCAACATTTTAGACTCATGTGGCCCAGACTCTGCACAATGAACCATTAGCCATCATTCACTGCAATGACAATGTGGCAAGCTTGTTTTCAGAAAAGCCAGATGGAAAATGCATTTACCCACTCTGCCTCAAAGTGCTGACTTCACTCTAACAGTCTTGACTAAGCTTTTCATTTCTCTCTCTCGGCAAGCAGATATGGAGAAGCTGCAGGCACAGGAATGTTCCTTTTCTTAAGCAGCTATTCAGATGTGGGGAGGTTGTAGAAGCATCTTTCAAAAATACAATTGAGAATCAAATAAACATGCATTGGGAACACATTGGGATTTGGAGTAAGAGGAGAAGACTTTGAATCCCAGCTCTGTCAACTTATTCCCCCAAGGCCTTGTCCTAAATTTTCTTCTTCTATTCTCTCTCTTGGTGCCTGTATCAGGTCCCATGGGAGTGAGTATCATCTCGTTAAATATCATCCCAGATCTAGACATCCATCCCTACTTTGTCTTTCTCTGTCTCTGATTCAGCTATCTGTATGTTGGATGTTTTACAATGCATGTCTTGAAGGCACCTAAAATTCGGCATGGTGAATACTGAACTCATTCTCTTTTCCCTCAAACCAGCCCAGAGTAAGAATTCTCCAGAGGCTGGCCATTTTAGAGTTTGCACTATCAGTTACCCCAGAGTAAGAAAGAGGCTGCTGCCCGCCCCAGGTTTCTTGGCAGCCCTTGCTGTTTTCCTGCCCCACAGATTGTAGATTTCTGAGTCCATTAGCAGAGGAGGCTGAGCTGAGTAATACAGGCAGGGCAACTAAAGTGAGAACACCTGGGAGACACTTGTGATGGCATTCTATGTAGAGATCTTGGTTCTGGGTCAACAGAGCAAATGGAAGTCATGATCCAATTTTAAGGAAGGTTATGGAGCAGATTACTTTGTAGAAACACTTATTGCTTGAAGGATGAGTAGTGAGGAGGCCAAGAATCCAAAAAGTAAGATACTGAAATAATCAAGGGGTTCTTTGAACATGCTTTGTGCTTTAAAATGGGTCAACAGCTAATTTCCTACCTCCATGACTTAGTACCTTATGTTCCCTAGGCCTAAAATGAAAGGCCTCCAATCCTCCACCTCTTAGAATCCCTCACATTTTTTAGACTTCAGAAATGGTAACACCAGCCATGGGGATCCTTCCCTAAGTTGTATCAAAGACCAACAGATGTAATCTCCTCTCTGTCTCTTCCCTTTTAGTTACTTCTCTATGTATATGTCATATACTCTCTAGTAGACTATAAGCTGTCTTAAGGGCAGGACTTGTTTTTGACCTTTTAATTCTGAGATAGGACCCCCTTGTTACCATGGACATAGAGCAAATACTTGTAAATCAATTTGTCTCTGGGAGGAGGATGCATACATTGGAAGGTGAAAGATAAAAATAAAATATATAATCAACTTTTTAAAAGTTCATAAACTGAATTGAATGTGCAGGAGACTGAAGTCATCTAGACACTTCCAGACCAGTCTTTGTGCTCTCCTCAAGTGCTTTTGAATATCGTTGGCCAAACTCTGGCCAAATCAAAGGGAGGAGTCCCTGGGACATTCTGTGGCAGGCTTTGGCCCTTCTGTCCTTTCCAGAACATTCATTCGATGTCCATGAACCTAAAGTGTCAAAGAATGGATTCATCTCAGAATTTAGAGGAAGGAATTTTGGGACTTGGGTTTTATTTTTTCTTTTCACCAAAATTAAAATGCTGCTGGTCATTCACATGGGCCCAATAGTCAATGGGAGTGATTGTGTAAGCTTTATCCCCACTTGAGTTTTCTTAGGAAACACATCTCATTTATCTATATGCTCTCATTAGTCATTATGGTCTACATATATCATAAAGTCAGAGACAGAGTTGGGAGGGAGCATCGAGGTCATCAAGGGCAACCTCTTCATTTTCTAGATGAGGGAATTAAAACCTAGAGGAGAGAAGTCCCTCTCCCAAGGTCAAGTAGTGTGGGTGGGATTCAAAGCCAGGCTAGTTTTGGGGAGGAGGAATGGGATTTATATTTTCATTAGGTTAGGGAACTCCCAGTAAGGAAACTCCCTCAGCTAATATGAATTGCCAACAGCTTTTTGATAGCACTCTTAGAGTGTTGCCTGAGGCACTGAAGGATTGTGAGACCTGATCTGGGTTACACAACAATGTGTTTAGATCTAGTCTTCTTGAGTCAGTTGGTTAGTCAGTCAATAACCACTTATTAAAAGCTTCCCCTGTGCCAGGCATAGTACCAAGTGCTGGGAATACAAAAAGAGGCAAAAGACAGTCTTTGACTTCAAGGAGTTTACAATTGAATAGGGAAGACAAGGAGTAAACAAATATGTACAGACTATGAGGAGTCCCTGACTGTTAAATTTGTCAAGTTGCCTCTTGATCAGATGGGATCAAGCAGAAGTAACCCATTAGACCAATGAGACCCAAAGAGGAGGAAGATGGGAGAAAGAAGCCATGGGTCATTGACGCCTATCCATTCTCTGAAAATCACCAGTTTAAGTAATTAGCAAATATACAGATTAAACAAGGCATCAGGATATCGAATTTTGTTCACTCGAGGCTGTATTGAGCATCCAACATAATCCTTACAGGCAGTCATGAAGGCTGAGGCTTTATCTTTAAACAGGGTAATTTCCGTCAGATTTACAAGAAAGCATTCCCCTAGATGAAGCCTCTTATTTCTCTGGGGTGTTCATTTTCCTCACCTTCCACAAAGTTTGGTTGGTGTGTTTACTCTCTCCCCTTGTCGTGGCTAATTCTTTCCAGTTTCCCTAAGGACCAACATGAGCAGCGCATCATTCTGGGTGCAGTTTGGCACCACCAGTCAAATCTAGTCCTTAATACCCCTGCCATTGTCCAGCTGCATGGCTGATATGCTGTAGCACCTTCCTTGATAGAGGCTGATGAAGTGGCTGGGCCCTGTAATTTGAATACTCTAATTGTTTTTGTTACACTGTGGAGGGAGAAGGACTTGAATGAAATTGTTTTTTCTGAGGCACAGATGCCAGTGACCTATGTTGAATGTACAACATCTGTAGGTAAGTAAAGATCTTAGTAGAGAAACATAACTCACCAAAGTATGTTGGAGACATAAAACACTGTAAACAGAGAAAAGCTGATGGAAAAATTGGCACTAAACCTGTATTCCTATATGGAGACAGAATCAGACATGCTAAGAAAAGCAAAGGCCCTCAGGGGTCATCCATCAGAATCAAGCCACTTAACAGATGTGGAAACTTTTTGTTTTAAAGCTAATTTATTTGTTTTCAGTTTTCTACAATCACTTCCGTAGGTCTTAGATTTTCTCCTCCTCCCTGTCCCCTCCCTCCTCAAGACAGCATGTAATTTTGTATGGGTTCTACACATACATTCTTATTAACCACATTTTCACAATAGTCATGTTGCATAGAAGAATTAAAATGAATGGGAGAAACAGTGAGAAAAAAAGAAACAGACCAAAATGAAACATAGCACGAGAGAAAATATTCTGTTTCATTTTGCATTCTGATTCCAGTTTTTTTTCTGAATGTGGATGGCATTTTGCCTCAAGAGTCCTTTGGGAATGTTTTAGGTCCTTGCATTGCTATGAAGGGCTAGGTCTACCAGAAACAGTCCTTGCACACTGTGGTTGTTACTGTGTATAATATTCTCCTGGTTCTGCTCGTTTCACTCAGCATCAGTTCATACAAGTCCTTCCAGGACTTTCTGAAGTCCTTTTGTTCATCATTTCTTATAGCACAATAGCATTCCATTTATATACTACAGCTTGTCCAGTCATTCCCCAGTTGATGGGCATCCCCTCAATTTCCAGTTCTTGGCCACCACAAAAAGAGATGCTGTAAATATTTTTGTACATGTGAGACCTTTTATCATTTTTATGATCTCTTTGGAATACAGCCTGAGAAGCGGCATTGCTGGGTCAAAGGGTATGCACATTTTTGTATCCCTTTGGGCATAGTTCCAAATTGCTCTCCAGAATGGCTGGATCATCTCACAGCTCCACCAGTAATGAATTAGTGTTCCAACTCTCCCACATCTTCTCCAACATTTATCATCTTCCTATCTTGTCATGTTAGTCAATATGATAGGTGTGATGTGGTACCTCAGAATTGTTTTGATTGGCATCTCTCTAATCAATAATGATTTAGAGCATTTTACAGAAGTGTAAACTCTTAAGAAGGAAATGACTTGCTTCCAAGTCACATAGAGCTGGGGCTTCTGAGGGGAAAGATCCCTGGTCTTGGAATCAGAGGACCTGCCCCTTACACTTATTACCTGCATAAGCTTGGTCAAGTCACCTAGCTTTCTAGGCATCAGTTTCATCATCTATGGAATTAGGGGGGTGGACCAGATGAGCTTGGAGGTCCCTTCCCAGTCTTAGAATATGATGTTCATTTTTAAGCCCAATGGCTACCACTATCAGGACAGAAATGGACATTTCTTTTGTACCATTAGGCTGTGGGGGTGGCTCCCATGGGTGGTTACCCAGGAACCATTGTCTCAGCTTCAAGGTCATAAGAATTACCCATTTCCTCACTGCCACCAAGTAGGGCTTTGGTGTTCATCTTCATATTTTCTTAATGTCAACAATGTCTTGGGTGCCATGCCAGGTGGCTGGGGACACAATGGCTAGAAATGAAATAGTTTTTGCCCTCAAGGAGCCTCTAGCAAGTACGTGGAGAAGCAAATACAAAACATACCCAAGTCATTGGGTAATGAGCCCATTGAGGGCTTTCAAGAAAAGAGTCTTTTAGGAAAAAGTATTTCAGCACCTGGTGCTGATTTTACTCCAGCTGAGATTTACAAGGTAGGGAGACCATTGCCCATAACAACAAAAGCTGACTGAAATTTTCCAGGTTATATGGCAAGAGGAGGTTATCCCCCAGGAGTTCAAGGATGCCTCCATTGTCCATCTCTATAAAGATAAAGGGAATAGATTGTCCTGCGACAATCACAGGGAGGTCTCTCTTAGTCATTGCTGGCAAAATTCTTGCTAGAGTCCTCCCTAATAGGTGGATCCTTGACCAGGTATATGGTCATATACTTGAGAGCCAGCGTGGCTTCAGAAATGGCCAAGGAATAGTCAATATGGTGTTTGCTTCCCAACAACTCCAGGAGAAATGCCAGGAGCAGAACAGAGGTCTGTATACAACGTTTGTAGATCTGACCAAGGCTTTTGACACTGTTAGTCATGAGGGCTTATGGAAAATTATGTCAAAATTTGGTTGCCCAGAGAAGTTCATCAGCATTGTATGTAGATTTCATGATGGTGTATTTGCCCGGGTTCTGGATAATGGACAGTGCTCTTGTGCCTTCCCAGTCACCAATGGAGTAAAACAGGGTTGTGTGCTTGCTCCCATGCTTTTTAGCATGATGTTTTCAGCCATATTGTCAAATGCTTTCAATGAGAATGAACATGGCATCAAGGTCAACTACCATACTGATGGTAAGTTCTTCAATTTGAAAAAGCTACAAGCCAAGACCAAAGTGGAGGGAGTGTTGGTGCATGATTTTCTGCTGCAGATGATTGTACACTCAATGCAGCCTCTGAAACTGAGATGCAACAAAGTATGGATCAATT
The DNA here is from genome assembly GCF_028372415.1 of Notamacropus eugenii. NCBI lineage: Eukaryota > Metazoa > Chordata > Mammalia > Diprotodontia > Macropodidae > Notamacropus > Notamacropus eugenii. The sequence goes on from NC_092873.1 coordinate 65,264,705, forward strand.
CTCTGTCACCTGTGCTAATTTTGGCCTAATAATCAACACCAAGAAAACACAGGGGCTCCATCAGCCTCCATCACACCATCCGTGCATGGAACCATCGGTTACAACAAATGGAGCTTTGAATGCTGTGAATAAGTTCACTTACCTTGGTAGTATAATTTCCAGGGATGTATACATGGACAATGAGGTTGACATATGCATTGCCAGAGTTAGCTCAACGTTTGGGAGGCTCCAAAGAAAAGTTTGAGAGAAAAGAGGTATTAAACTGACTGCCGAACTGAAGGTTTACAGAGCCGCTGTGCTAACCTCATTGTTGTATACCTATGAAACATGGACAGTCTACCAGTGCCATGCCAGGAAACTGAATTGTCTCCATTTGAACTGTCTTAGAAACATTCTGAAGATCACCTGGTAGGTGAAAAGGTACCAGACACTGAGGTCCTTGCTCAAATTCAACTTCCAAGCATTCAAACTATGCTTCAGAGAGTGCAATTCCAATGGACTGGAAACATTATTCAAATGCAAAATGTGTGCTTGCCAAAAAGACTATTTTATGGAGAACTCACATGGGGCAGGCAATCACAGGATGGTCAGAAGAAGTGATACAAGGACACTTTCAAGGTCTCTCTCAAGAACTTTGGATTTGACTGTGCAACATGGGAGACACTGACACAGGACCACTCACACAGCATACCCACATCAGAAAATGTTCTGTGCTCTATGAACAAAGCAGAATTGTAACAGCACAAAAGAAACATGGGATGCACAAATTTGAAGTAACTACCCCAAATGTTCACAAGAATTATCTGTGCCCAACCTGTGGTAGAGCATTCTGAGCTCGTATTGTTCTAATCAGCCACAGTCAGACACACTGAAACTTCACTTTATCATTGTGATGTCATTTTAGTCCTCTTCGAGAACAAAAGACCACAACCAACCAACCAACCAATGTGAGTTAAACTTTGAATGAGGTTGGGAGTCCCAGAAGGTGAAATGAAAAAGAGAGAGAGCATTCCAGGCATGGAGCATATTACTGACTAGTCCCATTCTGAATTTCCTCTTTTCTTGATATTTCAAGGATCTTCAGGACCCCTCAACCCTGCTCCTCTTGTCCTATTGGCAGCTGAGGGCAAGGGTTTGCATGCCAGGATGCCTGACTCTAGGAATCATGATCTATAATACTGAGATGGCTCTTCCTCCCTGATTCTTACAAACCATTCCTTTTCCATTGTCACTACCATACATAACACGTCTATTGTCGTTCAGTCAGTTCGGACTCTTTGTGACCTCATTTGGGATTTTCTTGGCAGAGATGCTAGAGTACTTTGCCACTTCCTTCTCTAACTCATTTTACAGATGAGGAAACTGAGGCAATAAGAGTGAAGTGACTTGTTCAGGGTCACACAACTGATGAGTGTCCAAGGTCAGATTTGAACTCAGGAAGATTAGTCTTCTCGACTCCTGGGCCATCACTGTACCACCTAGTTGCACTATACAACATGCACAAGAACATATTATATGTGTTTCAAATATTTTATATATATGTATGTGCGTACGTGTGTACATATTTACTTATTCAAATTTGTAATTTACAAACATTACATATATCTGTAATATAAAAGAACATGCTTTATATATAGTATATATGTATATGCACACACATATATATATACATATATACGTATACGCACACACACATATTCTATAAATTGGGTGCTGATGACTCAGGAAATCCTCATCATGTATTTCCTCCAACCACTTCTTCATCCTTTGTCTATGTTCATATTGGCTGTCATAGAGCTAGTTAAAACATTCTGAAAACAATGAAAATGGGTCCATGTCCTCAATCCAAAGATGCTCCAATTACAGAGAGTCTGGTACAGTAGTCAGGGCCCTCTGAGCCTGGGATGAGCAAAGCTGAGTTCCAATCCTGCTTCAGAAACATTCTGGCTTCCTGACCCTGGGTCCATGACTTCATTCCTCTTCCTCAGTCCCCATCAATATAAAACAAAGGACAATCCTTACACAATTTACTGAATCCCAGGGGAATTGTGCTCACTTATGAGGCTTTTGCTTTTGCAGAAAAGGCAATCAAAACTGAATCTGTTAGCACTGACTCACATTCAGAAGAATCTTTAAACTACAAACTTGGAAAGGACCTAAGAAGTCACCAAGTTCAATTTTCTTAAAATTTAGAATGAATTTGTGAAAATGTCCAGTTAGGTAAGTAAAGGTCTGTTGATGGCACTGCAGTGTACAGAGACCCGAGTTCAAATCCAGCCTCAGGTGTTCACTCTCTCTGTAACCATGGACAAGTTATATAGCTTTTTTTCTGCCTCAGTTTTCTCAACTGTAGAATGTCAGTAATAATGGCACCGCTTCTCAGGTTGTTCTGAGAATAAAATGACCTAACAGTGCTTGAACCTTTAGCATTGTAGAAATGGTTTGTGGTGGTTGCTGCTGCTGCTCCTTTTTTTTTTTTTTATAGCATGTGAACATGAGCGCTGGTGTTGGGCAGGCTTTGGGAGGGATGAGATACTGGGAGTTTGGGCTTATGTTGAATATCATTCCTAATATGACAAAGGGTTCCAGAAATGAGGGAAAGTTGGTAAGGTCCAAAGAGGCCTCAGACCAGGTGTAGATTAGGATTGATGTACCAATGAGAGTCACACTGTGGCTTTGGGAACCAGAAGTCACGGACCATCCTAGTCAAGGTCTTAAGAGGGCAGTTGGAGACTGCAGCTATGCTGTTAGGACAAAGACAGAGCTCACTCCACTGAGACCTCAGGGAGCTAAGAAGCCTATTTCAGACTGACACTCCCCAATGGGCATCATGCCCACTTGGAAGACAGACAACTGAGCCTGAGTAGAGGCATCCTAGGGGTCTTACTGGCAAGTGAGCTCCCACAACTGGTGCCACCTCTCCTTATTGTTTCCCCTGGTCACCCCTGATTTAGTTTACCTCCTCTCCCTTGTCAATCTGCACCCTGGTGAAGCAGGTCAAATGCACACTGTCCTCTGTGCATCTCTATGTCCTCTTTTCTCTCCTGGTCTATCCTCCCTAGTGTTTGGCCAAACCCCAATCCTGGATGACCTTCTTCAGTCCACCCCATCTACCCTTAGTCATGTCCTTCTGGAGAATGGCACCCAATCTTACTGACTGGGTCACATCCCAAATTTGGGTTATCTCAGATCAACCTCCCTCACTGCCCTGAAGGAGGCATATACTCTCCCCTCACCCACTACAAGGACTGACTACAGTGGCATCTGGCTGTTCTAATTCTTCTCTTTCCTTTGCTCAAGTCTTCCTACACTATCCTCTCCTCCACCCTCTCAAAGAGGACTGTACCACAAGCTTTCCTGAGCAATCAGAAGCTACTGCCTGGGAGCTGCCTCCTCACTGCACTTTAAATCTAGAATATTTTGATGTCATCCCCTAGCTCTCTTCCTTTCTTTTAGGTTCTAATGAATAAATAGGTCTCTTTAGCACCAAGGTCAACCTTGGATCCTGCCTTCTGAGGTCTCCTCTGACAGCTTTCCCTTACCAATATCCTCCCAATCTGCAGGCTTTCTCTAGCCAATGGCTCCTTGCTTCCATCTACAAATAAACCTACTGTCTCCCCATCCTTTAAAAAAAATCACTTGGTCCTAACATCTACTCAAGCTGCAATATTATATCTTTGTTCTTATGCAAAATAAAAAAAAAGAAAAGAAAAAGAAAATTGTCTCCATCTTCTCCTTTCACTCTCCACCAGCCCTTATAATTTTCCATGTGACTTCAACAGAAAAGGTTCTTTTGAAGGTTCCCAGTGATTTCTTAGCTGCCAAATCCAAAGGCCTCCTCTCAGTCCTCCTCCTTCTTGACCTGTCTGCTGCATTTGGCACTGGTCACCACTTCCTTCTTCTAGATAACACTTTTTCTGGGGTTTTTGGTAAATACTTCTCTTTCCTGATTCTCCTCCTACATGTCTGATCTCTCCCTATCTGTCTCCCATTCGGAAACTTTGGGGATGTCCCACCCACTAATTGTGGGTGTGCCCTGAGGCTTTCTCCAGGGACTTGTTCTCTCACTGGGTGACCTCATCAGTGGGTTTAACGATCTTCTCCGTATAGATGACTCACAGATTTATATAATCGCCCCCATCTCTCCCGGAAGTCTCCCTTCTGCAGCACCAATTGCCTATGGTACATTTCCACTGAGCGTCCCCAGATATCTCAAACTCAGCCTATCCAAAACTGAATTCATTCTCCTTTCTCCCAGCATGTCTTTCTTCTGAACTGCCCTCCTGTTGGAGGCACAATCTCCATTCTTGTTACCCATGTCCACACCTCAGTGTGACCCCTGACTCATTCCTCTCCCTCATCCGCATATCCAGTTGTCTTCATTCCTCTAGTATCCTCACATCTGAATGCTGCTCCCCACTCACAGTCTGTCTCCAGCTCACCTTTCCAGGCTGATTCACCTTTACCCCAACCTCAAGTAGCCAAACTGGCCTTCTATATCTTATCCCATCTCCCCACTTTGAACCTTGGCACATGTGGTTCCCGTGCCCTTTCACCCACCCCCTCCACTCACTCACCCCTTCCTTCAAAGGAAGGCCTCAATCCTTCCCCCTCAACCATATACTTTCTATTGACTTTTTAATATTCATACTTATCTTATAGAGAAAGAGCTGGTATTGCTTAGTGACCGGAGAGCCACCAGGCCTCCAGGCTAGGAAGAGCCAGAGGTTCAAGACCTACCTCAGACACAGGAGCTTCCTCTTGCTCCTAGGAGAGAATCTAGAGTCCCTTTAGCTTTTGGCAACCTTGACAGCCTGGCCACATTCTCTCCTTGGACACTGCCCCCACATGGGGGCCAGATCTCAGCACCTCCCTCCTGGTCTATTGTCCTCCTATCACCTCCACCTCAATTTCTCCTTCACACTCCAGTCCAGCCCCAACTCAGCTGCCAAAATGTCTTCCCAAAGGACCAGGTCTTGCCTCTATTCAATAAACTCCAGAATCTCCTGTGATCTCTAGGAACTAATGCAAAATCCTTCAGTTCACTTTTAAGCCCCCTCATAGCCTGGCCTCTTCTTGCCTTGTCCATCTTCTTTCACCTTACTGCCCCCGCCCCCCCCCCCCAACATGGGTTTCTGGGAAGCTGATCTCCAAACAAAAGCTCCTCAAACAGCACTTTAGCTCCTGATCTGACTCCCTTTCATTGGCCACCAAATGCCTGTCCTCATCTCTGCCTCTCTGCCTCCTTCAAGTCTCAGCTCAAATTCCTTCTTCTGCTACAAAAGTTTTTCCAATCCTCTTAATTCTGGTGACTTTCCCCAAGATTATCTCCAATATATGCTGGAGATACCTGATCTGTGCCTTGTTCTGAGCTTGGTGTTCCCTCCTCTATACGGTGAGCCTCTTTAGGATGAGGACCCTCTTGGGCCTTTCTTTGTATGTCTAGTGTTTAGCACTCAACTCGACACATAGTAGGGCCTTATTAAATCCTTGTGCACTTGACCAGGCTTTTGTTCTTGGATTACTCTAATATATTTTTCCTGACAAATCTTTTCTTTTGGTGTTATTTATTCCCCATTGTGTCCCTGGGTCCTTTGCCAAATATTCTATTATTGCCAAGTATCATTAGAGAAAATACATGAACTGACAAACGTGTTTGAGGGACAGAAAGAAAATAGCTTGCAATTATACTTGGCTCACAAAACCTGCTGAAATCATCTTCCTCATTGGGCGATGGACAGGAACACAGAACTATATATAATCTACTGATTGTCATTTCATAAATACTATGGATATCTGTGTATCTAAACATGTATCTCTTTGGAGAAGACTTGTGGTGGAGGTGGATGGATTGCTGGGCTTAGAATCAGGAAAGCCTTGGTTCAAATGCTGATTTTGATATGCACGCTCTAGCTATGTGACCCTGGTCAAGTCACTTAACTTCTGTGTCTCTTAGGCAACTCCCACAGAATTTATCTTTACTTCATCCTCTGGGAATTCCTATTTTCCTTCAAAGTTCACCCACTGAAACACCATACCCTGCATAAAACCTTCCTTCATCTCTCACAGAAGCTAATGCATGCCTTATCAAGTTAACTTCAATATAGTATTAATATAATAACAGTAACCTTTATTAAGTGCCAGACACTGTGCTAAGGGCTTTACAAATATTATTCCATTTGATCTTTCCAACAAGCCTGGGAGATAGGTGCTATTATCCCCATTTTATAGACAGAGAACCTGAGGCAAATAGGAGTTAAGTGGCTTCCCCAGGGTCATGTAGCTAGTAAGTGAACTCAGAACTTCCTGACTCCTAGCCAAATACCCCATTCACTGTGCTACCTAAAAGCCATACACACACACGTACATATGTACATACACATACATATATGTACCTAAACACACATGTACATATAAACATATGTGTACATAAACACACATATGTGTATATATATTTATAGGCACACATCATTGTGTACTTTTTGTCTTCTGTCTTCATTTTCTTCTTCATTAATCTCTCCTTATTTATTAGTTCCTTCCCCATTTTCTTTACACATATCCTTGTTCTAAGAAAAAAAACAGATAAACCCCAAACTTCGCAGACCTTCCCATCCCCCAAGCTATCATGCTGTCTCCTCTCCCTTATTCACCTATTTCTAGGAAAAAGCTGTCTGCACTTGCTGCCTCACTTCTTGCTGCCTGGGACCTCTTCCCTTGTCCCTTGATCTATCCTGCTTGGTGATCACATCAGTGCCCAGGGCTTCCGTTAACATCTCTACCCTGACGATTTCCATATCTATTTAACCTTAATCTCTCTCCTTTTCTGCAGTCCTATACCAGACTTTTGGACTTCTCCCATTGGGTGTGCCATAAGCATCTCAAACTCACTATGCCCAAAACAGAACTCATCAGCTTTTCCCAAAACCTTCCCCTCTCTCAAGTTCCCTACTTTTTACAAAGGACTCTTCTTCTCAGTCAACCACTCTCCCAAATGTGGTGTCATGATTGACTCCTTATCCACATTCACCCAGAGAACTGCAGTCTGTTGTCAAGTCTTCTTGGTGCTACATTCAAAATATCTCTTCTACATCCCCTTCTTTCCACGCATGCCACAACCACAGGACAACCCTTGGCCATCTCTTAGCTGGACTATTGAAATGATCTAATGGTTTCTCTGCCTCAAATATTCCCTCCCCCATTCCAACCCATCTTTCACTCAAATGCAAAGTTAGTTGCCCAAACTGTGGGTCTCGCCACATCATACAACACTACCCCCCCACAACACACACAGATAGCTGTGTATATCCTCCTGGCTCAAATATAAAATCTTCCATTTGTCATTTAAAGCCCTTTAGCACCTGGTCCCAACATAAATTTCTGGCTTCCATTATGCATAATTCCTGATTCCATTTCTAATCTTCTCACATTCTTTGATGCAGCCATAGCAGTCTTTGTTCTATTTCTCATACCAGGAACTCAATCTACCACCTCCAGACCTTTGGTACTAGATGTTCCATGGATCTGGCATGTCCTCTTTTCTCGTTTCCAATTCATAGGAAGTATCTTTATTTTTTCAAAATTTAGCTCAAGTTGCTCAGACCCTTTTCTGATTCTCCCTCTCCCGCCATCTGCTAGCCTGCTGACTCTCGCTGCTATTCGTATGCAACTATCTGGAGTATGGGTTGTATTGATTTTCAATATGTCTTAATGTATACCTATCTTTTTTTGATAGAATATAAGATCCTCAAGAGTAAGGACTGCTTCCCTTTTTTTCTACTTGTATCTCTAGTCCAGTGTCTGGTAATGTTTCATTTTTGTCATTCTTACTAACATGGGGTCTAGCACATCGTAGGTTCTTAATAAGGGATTGTTGATTGATCAGTAGGTGGAACATAGATGGATTGTAATCTGCATAGGTGAAGAGAGTTCCCATACTGGGAAGACCTTGGTACTGACAAAAGTACAGATGATGTTTCTTGTAGTCAGGTCGATGAGATATCCTGCAATTTAGTGGAATTATAATCTGAAGCTCTGGGTCTCACTTCTGTCACTCAGGTGTGTGACCTTGGATAAGTCATTTCAGGCCTCTGGTCATCAATTTCCTTACATGTGAAACTGGATGGTGATTTTGTACCACTTACCATATGGGCAGTGCGAGGGTCAAATGAGAGGTTGAATTAGAAGCATCTTGTAAATGACAGAATCCCATAGAAATGTGACTTCTAACTTTTATAATTCAGGGAGAGAATTTCTCTAAAAGTCAATTTATTTCAATTGATTACTTCATAGTACCATTTAAAGTGGGCTGACTGACCTTAGATAAGTCACTTCTATTGGCCTCAACTTCTTCATCTGCAAATGTTAAACATTGGATGAATTAAATTATTAAATCAAAACTACTTATTAGGCATTCAAGGAGAAACAAAAATATAGACCTAATGGAAAGACCACTTGAGTCCAAAGTTATGGGTTCTAATCTTGTCTCTGCGACTTTCTACCTGAGTGACTTTAGAAAGTCATTTCAACTCTCAAAGATTCCTCCACCTCATCTGGATTTAACAAGGACATTTTAGGCCCTTCCCAGGCCTCTGCCAGTCTGGCACCTCCTGAGGTGTATGACATCTGGAGAAGGGAAGACAAGGGGTGGAGGAGGGGGACAGGGAAGAAATCAGAAGCGGGACTGACTGGGTGGAAATGTTTGAAGGTGAGAGCAGTGACTGAGAGTGAGAAGCCTCTGTGCCATGTTTGTCCCCGTGCATGGCTGGCACTGGATCTTTAGAGTCATCCAGCACCCTGTAGGTGACGCTGCTTTGGTGACATTTCACCAGGAGCATTTGGGCAGGGTTCTGTTTTCGAGGTGAGGTCACAGGAACAGCAGGGCCAGGAGTGGGCCCTTTCATGGACTTCTAGGCCCTGGTAGAGCGATCTTGAGTTCCTGTTTACTCATGCAGTGGTGACTATGGGATTGTCCAGAGCTTGTCGGTATCATTCCTATACACACATATGTATGCATACATACATACACATGGGAATACACACATGCACACACACATGCATGCATATATATATATATATATATATATATATATATATATATATATATATATATATATATATATATATACATATAAAGAGAGAGAGGGGGCGAGTTCATTCCTATCCCATCTGTAGAGTTTATGGCTAAGTAGAGGAAATATGACATGACTACAAATAAGCAGAATTCAAAATGGGACATGGTAAAATATACCAAAAAAATGGATGTGAGATTTCAGAAAGAAATGAAATAAAAGACTCTTTGATGGATGATTTCCCAGTTGGCTTCCAATTCTTTTTTTTTTTTTTTGTAAATAGTATTTTAATTTTTGCAATTCCATGTAAAGATAGTTTTCAACATGCATTTTTATAAGATTTTGAGTTCCAAATTTTTCTCCGTTCCCTTCCCCCTCTTCAAGATGGCAAGCAATCCAATATAGGTTGTGCATATGCATTCATGGAAACATATTTCCACATGAATTATGTTGTGAAAGAAGAAATAGAACAAAAGGGGAAAGGGTGGCTTCCAATTCTAACAATCTGTCTTGCTTAAATCTATGAGGCATTTTGAAGAATGCTGCAGGTGCTCATTGATTACCCTGTCTGGGGGCACGTAGTGTTTATTGTTCGGGCTGTAATTCAGCATTGATGTCTCCCTTTCCATAGAAAGTATCACCTTCATTTAACCCCTGAATGGACTACCCAACTATAAGGAAATGCCTATAAGCTTAAGCTCCCTCCCATCCTTAGGGTGGTTATGGATGTTACCATGGTACCAGGGTGCTCAAAAACATAGGTCTGGATTGTTAAGAATCTTGGTGTAAAAAACAAAATTAATTTGTTTTATTTTTCAAGGTCCTGGTTCTTTTTGAGCTTTACACAGCGACAAAAGGCTGCTTTTCCTATAGTGAATATCATAGGCTTGGGAAACAGAAAGCCCCCTTGGTTGTCATTACAATCTTGAAGTGATGCTCCTTGTTTCTAAACTAGAGGAAATGGGAGTAAGTTGACGGGGAACTGCACTCACCTGGTCCTCATTTCTGAGCCTATCTTTGAGTTTGGAAGTTGAGAATGGAAGAAATCAGAAGGCAGAGAAAAGATCTCAGTCCCTGTCACCTTCAACTATCATAAAAATCTTTCATTCAAACATTTTTCATTTTTTCCTCCAAATTTATTAATCTATTTGTTTTCAGTTTTCAACAATCACTTCCATAGGTTCCAAATTTTCTCCTCCTCCCTCCCACCCTAAGATGGTATGCAATTTTATATGGGCTCTACACATACATTCCTATTCAATACATTTTCACATTAGTCATGTTGAATAGAAGAATTAGAATGCAAGAGAGTAACCATGACTAAAACAAAATGAAAGAAAACATAACAAAAGATAAAATAATCTCGTTCATTCTGAGTTCCAACTCCATAGTTCTTTCTCTGGATGTGGATGACATTTTGATCATGAGTCCTTTGGAAATATTTTAGGTCCTTGCATTGCTGAGAAGGGTTAAGTCTATCAAAATCAGTCCTCACACACTGTGGTGGTTACTGTGTGCAATGTTCTCCTGGTTCTGCTCACTTCACTCAGCATCAGTTCATATACGTACTTCCAGGTTTTCCCAAAGTTCGCCTGCTCATGATTTCTTATAGCACAATAGTATTCCATTATATTCACAAAACACAATTTGTTCAGTCATTCCCCAATGGATGGGTATCCCCCTGATTTCCAGTTCTTAGCCACTACGAAAAGAGATGCTATAAGTATTTTTGTATAGGTGGATCCTTTTCCCATTTTTATGACCTCTTTGGGATACAGCCCTAGAAGTGGCATTGCTGGGTCAAAGGGTATGCACATTTTTATAGCCCATTGGGTACAGATCCAAACTGCTCTCCAGAAAAGCTGAATCAGTTCACAGCTCCATTAACAATGCGTTAGTGTTCTAACTCTCCCACATCTCCAAGATTTATCATTTTCCTCAAACTGTTATTTTTTCTTGAAAAACATATTAAGGTGATTTTTTTCATCACTCTCCATCACAATCCCACATTAGTGTATATGTTGGATTTGCACAAATAAATGAGATAATTCCAGGACTCATAATGGAGAACAACTAGCCTGACCCTCTCGTTTTTGTTTTTCATTAGTCAGTCAACAAACATTTATTAAGTACTTACTGTGTGCCTAGAAATGTGCTAATTGCTGAGGATAGATACACATACAGGCACAAAGAAGGACAGCCAATGACCTCAAAGAGCTTCCATTCTAATCAGAAAGGTGCACATGGCAGGGGGAAGGGTGAAGAGCAAAGGAAGGGTGTTTCTCTGTGTGGGAAACTCACTCCAGATCCTCTTAGGGGATGACTGGCTCTAAGAAGCAGAGAGGATCTATTGACCAGGCTCCCAGTGGCTTTTCCAAGGCATCCCTGAGCCCCTCCATCTCCATGAGAGCCTCCCCTTGGCTGGAGTCCTGCCTGTCCTCCAGGCTCTTGTGTGCCTTCCCTCTGCCTACCTGCTGTTCCTTCATCTTGACCTCCCAGGATTGTCAAACCAGCCATCTGTCTAGCCAGGCTTCCCAGTCTCCACCCGGATCCTCTCTGCCTTGTGCCCCACTGGCCATGTCTGGTTGGCCTCTCAGTACTGCGCAGTTTGGCTACATTCCTGGTCTCTCATCTCTGACCTCCCATGGAAAGAGGGATGGCTGGAGTTAGGAATCTCACTTCAAATCCCTCAAACACTTATTCCCTTGTGCTTCCTTGGGTGAGTCATCTAAAATGCCTTGGTTACAGTTTATTCCTCTGTAAAAAACAAGGGTCTTGGCCTACACACCATCTGAGGTTTTTGCCTCTTCTGCTTAAGATCTACCAATACAATGTGTGTATGTACACACCTGCAGGCATGTGTGTGTGGAGTAGGTCCCTTCTCTAGTCCCACTGGAAACCTCTGCTTTTCCTCTGCATTATCAGAGACACCCACTCTTATTAGCCCTGTCTGGGCTTGAGTTGTGCCTTAGCTTGCAAACATAGAAAAGGAAGAGACAAGATCGGCAACATACGGAGAGCACATCAGAGAGGATGAAGCCCTAGTATGAGAAAACACAGTGTAAAGTCATGGAAATGGAACAACAGGGCAGCTGGGCATTCAGTATCATAGAGCCAGACATGAAAGGGACCTCAGAGACCATCCAATCCAACCTTCCCACCCAATTTTATGGATAAGGAAAATGAGGCCCAGAGAGATTTCTAGCTCAGTCCCCCTGGCAATGAATAGAAAAGCCAGGATGTTAACACAGATCCTCTGACTCTAAATCAAGCCCTGCGCCATGGCACACATGACATCCTTAGGACCTGGCACAGAGTAGACACATTCGGTGACTGGACATAACTAAGACTTTTCAAAACAGTAAGGGACAACCCATGACAAAGATATGATGACTGAGATAGAATAGAGGCTAAATGCTAATTAAACAATTAGTGAAAATAGAAATTTCAAAGCCAGTATTTTATCAGGGAAAGTCTCAGTCTGATGTGTTTGGGTAAATGCTGCTTCATAGGGACCAGGGACACTTCAAGTCATAGGCTGTTTTGTTCCATGAGTCATGGAGGAAAGCATATCCTCTGGGCTGCTATCATGACCTGGAAGACAGATATTACATGTCCTTGTCTTTGGAATCCCCATTGAAACTTAAACCCTGAAAACACACAAACACAAACACAGAGAGAAAGAGAGAGAGAGAGAGAGAAAGAGAGAGAGAGAGAGAGAGAGAGAGAGAGAGAGAGAGAGAGAGAGAGAGAGAGAGAGAGAGGAGGTCTGAACTTTTTCTAGGGGTCAGTGAAAGATGGAGGAGAATGCAATCCCTTGAAGCTTTGAGAAGAGAGAGGGTACTGTATGTTGTATGGTGGAAGAACATAATGCAATGAGATCCTGAAGACCTTCGATTCAAATTCAAAAAAGAAGACCTTCCATACATTACATGTGATTTAGAGCAAACCAAGTCATCTCAGCAGACCTCAGTTTACTTACCTGTAAAATACAGAGGTTAGCCTAGGTGACCCAGGAGGCCTTTCCTACACTCAGATCTATGATCCTATAATTTTGAGAAGCTGGAAGCTAGATCCAATCATGTCACAGGAGTAAAGAATTTGTAAGTGAGGCAGTGGAGAGAGAGCTGAACTTAGAGGCAAGAAGCTCTTGTTTAGTTATTTTTTCACTTGTGTCTGATTCTCCAAGGCCTCATGTGGAATTTTCTGGGCAGAGATACTGGAGTGGTTTGCCATTCTCTTCTCCAACTCATTTTACAGATGAGGAAACTGAGGCAAACAGGGTGAAGTGACTTACCCAGGGTCACACAGCTAGTAAGTGTCTGAGACCAGATTTGAACTGAGGAAAAGGAGTCTTCCTGACTCTGGGTCCAGTACTCAAAGCACTGTGCCACCAAGACCCAAGTTCAAATCTGGTCTCTAATACTTACCAGCTGTGTCACCCAGGGCAAGTCATTTAACCTCTGAGTGCCTCAGTCTCCTTATCTGTAAAATGGGGCTATTCATAGTACACACCCCCTCCTAGGGATGTTTTGAGGATCAGTTAGAATAATTTTTGTAAAGTGCTTTATAAACCTTTAAGTGACATCTACGTTCTGGTTAACTAGCAGTAGTAACAGTAGCAGTCGCTGCTGAGATTTGAATCCACTTTGCTCCTGAGTCCAAACCAGGGAGAATCTCCCTGTACCCTTTCCTCCCCAACCCCGCCAGGGAACCTCTAACCTCATCTTATTTTCAGTCTGGAAGCTGCTGTGGGATCCCCCCACACACTCCCACCCCCGGTGCTGCAAGTTTCAGGAAGCTCTGATTCAGATACTGGTGGAGCTCTGCATAATTCCCAGACGAGAACTCAGCCCCTCAGAAGAAGAGCGCGGTCTCTTGGCTCCAGCCCAGGGACCTGGCTTCTGGCCGCCTGATGGTCTCCATCCACAACCCTGGGATCAAAGGCTTCCCCGGGCACTGACGAATGTACTGTGTCCAGGCTGGGGAGACGAGCACATGCTTCGTGTTAGGGCAGAGAGAGGCTGAGAGAAATGAGCCGTCTGCCTGCGACCCCAAGCAGTTACAGAGGCTGCATGTGGTTCGCATCTCTCCAGGACCATCCCTGCCCATTCTCAGCCCCTGCAGCTCCCCACCCCAGGGTGCCAACCCAAGCAATCAGGGAAAGGCCTGTGGAGGAGGCAGCATTGGACCTGAGGCTTGGAGGCATCTGAGGTCCTGAGAGAGGGAGGAGGAGGCAGAGCATCCTAGGTAAAGGAGCCTAGAGTGTCCCATAAATGCAGCGTCAAACAGCCAGCTTGGCAGGAATGCAGCGTGTGAGGGGATTCAGAGGTGATCTGCCAGCAGGACTAGCTGGAGACAGACGGTTACGGGCTCTATGCAGCAGACTCAGGAGTGTATATTATCTGCAAAGCAGGAAAGAGCCCTTGAAACTTCCAGAACAAGCAAGTGAAACGGTCGGACCACACTTCAAGTCTTCGCTTTCAAATACCTCTTACAATAACAAATGTGTTTAATAAAGAATTAAATGCTTGTGAGGATGTACTGTACTGTTTTATGTGAAGACCAGGTAAGAAAAGCATGAAAGCCCTGATAAGCATAGTGTGAAAGCCCAAGTAAGCATAACTATTACAAAATATAATCATTATATTCTTTTTTTTTTACTTTTAGCTTTCACTTGATATTAAGCAACCCCCCAAAATCCCAGTTGTATAAATAAATAATAATGCTTAAATGTGATTCAGTTCAGTAAACAGTCAAGTCCTTACTATCCTCAAGGAAGAACTCAAGTTTCACCACTGTCTGATGAGGGAGTCTGTTTTCAACTGTTTACTTTCATGAAATCTCCTCTGTCATTTTACGAGAACATACAACATAGAAAACAGTGTTCCCTTGTGATAATTATCTTTCCAAATAATTAAAGAAAAAAAAGACAGGATGTTCAACACACCTAGATTTGTCCAGAAAGCTACAACTTCAGGCGAAAGAAATAAGACCCAAAAATGTGGTCCAACCAGTTCCCCATGAATAGACAGACTGCTATACAAGTGGCTTCCCATTTCTCCACCCACTCACCACTGAAGTGTAGTGAGCAGAAGCTGGTGTCTTCTGAGTTCTCTGTTGATCTGGCCTGGGTCAGATTGTGGGGTCCCACCCTTGCTGATGGAGCATCTCCCAAGCACATGCTTCAGAATGATTTCTGTTTCCTAGGACAACAGTAGGTACACGGATTTAAGCGATTTTTTGTGCCACGTTTCCTCCCAAATCATCTTTCAAAGGGAAGTGCCTGGATTTGGAGTCAAGGGATGGGGATTGGAATCCCAGATCTTGCTACATAATTGCATGGATGAAGCTGGACCAATCATTTCATCCTTCTAGGCCTCACTGTCCTTGGATATAAAATTAGGGGATGGGGCAAGATGAGCTCTGAAGGCGTACCCAGCTCCCAGTGCGTGATCATGGGTTTCTCTGGTTTGGAACATTCTCAGCTAACTCAGGTGCCCAGCTCCCCTTCTGCATTGCTCTTGTCTAACTATGGCCCCCATCTCCTTATACTTACCCCGCAGAGTTTGGGAGAACATGAGTTTCAGAACGTACAACTGGCTGGCAGCTACCAGTTTCCAATCATTAAAAAAATGAGGAACTCTGGGCACTCTTTAAATAGCTAGTAAAGACCTTAAGGTGGTGCATGGCTGATTGATCTTTCTAGATCCCTCAGGATTTAGCACCATGCACTGAAGGAGAGTGAAGGGGGCTCTACAAGAGGAGGCAGGGACACCTCCATTCAGCTCCCCTTCAGACATTAGCCACTAATTGTAAAATGAGGTGACCATCGCCTATGGCCCCATCATGGAATTCCCAAGAGACAAGATTTATCATATTTGGCAATTAAAAAAATCATAGTCTCTGCAGCTTAGTCTCAGTTACCCTGAAACTGCCTGTTCTCAGAGAACCCCAGAGACCAAGGGGTTCTTGCTTTAAACTTGCACTTATACCCATTTGGCAGGCAGGAAGCCTGGGAGGGTGGACCTGAACTCAGGGCCTCCTGACTCCATAGTATACTTTAGATGCTCAGGAGTTGCCCGAACCTGGGCAAGGCACTATTAGCTTCCTTCAGCCTTAGCTTCATGGTTTGTAAGTGGGGATGATAGAGGCAGCTCATCTTAAAAGGGTGTTGTGAGAATCAAATAAAGGGAGGGGGACAGGAAGAGGGAGGGGAAGAAGGGAAAGGAAGAGGGGGAAGGGGGGAGAAAGGGAGGTGGTAGGGGGAGAGAGAGAGAGAGAGAGAGAGAGAGAGAGAGAGAGAGAGAGAGAGAGAGAGAGAGAGAGAGAGAGAGAGAGAGAGAGAGAAAGAGAGGAGAGGAGGGAGGGAGAGAGGGATGGAGGGAGAGAGAGAGGAGAGGAGGGAGGGGGACAGGGACAGTTTCACAAACCTTAAGGCATCATGTAAATGTCAGCTTTGTATGATTGTTATCACTACTAATAGTAAAAATAATAGCATTTCTATAGTACAAATATATATATACATATATATACAAAGTACTTAAACATTTGCAAAATGTATTAAAGCATTAGTTTATTTGATGTCCATCGTAACCCAGGGAATCAGCCATTACTATCCTGATTTTATAGATGAGGAACCTGACTGAGAAAGAGGTTAAATAGCTGCTCCAGGATCACACGGTTAATAAGGATCTGAAGGCAGACATGAAACAAGGTCTCTCGAAACCAGTTCTAGCAATCTCTTTGTTTCCAGTGGTTTTTCAGTCGTGTCCAACACTTTGTGGCCCCATATGGGGTTTTCTTGGCAGAGATACTGTAGTGTTTTACCATTCCCTTCTCCAACTTATTTTAGAGATGAGACTGAGACAAACATGGTTGAGGGACTTTCTCAGGGTCACACAGCTAGTAAGTGTCTGAGGGCACATTTCAACTGAGGTCTTCCTGACTCTAGGCCTGGCACTCTATGCACCCATCTAATAATCTCCAGACTGTGCCAATGTTACATGCCTTTGTCCACAGAGCTGAAAAATATGCCAGGCACCCCAAAAACAGGGGAGATGAAGATGAGTGAGACAAAGGGGGAATAGCTAAAACATCCTTGGTCAGAATTTGTTTTGATGTGTGGAGACAAACCTATAAGCATTCTGTGCCTGGTGTATACAGGAAACAAGGAAAAGCAAATGTAGATTCTTAAAGACCATATACAAAATAAAAATTTAAGGAACTTATCACAAAAATACATCACTTTATTATCATTCCCATCACAGCCAATACTCATAAAACGCAGTTACAAATTCCAAGTCCTAGCAGATAACATATTGAAAATTAACTTCTCAGGAGATGCAACTTCTTTTTCTACCGGAATTATTATTTTATATTTTATAATTTTGAAATGAAATATAGCTTATTGGAGAACTAAGAAAATGTGGTTAAAATATTGTGAAAATAAGTTGAAATTTGGTAACGTATTTCAGTTACTTAACTTTTTATAAAGAGCTATGATAACTGCTAAAGTATACAAAAATGGGGAAAAGACAGTCCCTGCCCTCAAGGATCTCACAGTCAATTAGAGGAGATATGAATCAAATAGATACAAAGCAAACTTTTTACAGGATAAATAGGAGATAATGAATGGAGAGAAGTCACTGGAATTAGGAGGAGATGGGATGTAGAGGTGGGATTTTAGCTGGAACTTAAGGAGAAGTCCAGGGTGACTCCTAGGTTGGGAGCCTGAGGACTGAGAGGGTGATGTTGCCCTACAGTAATAGGGAAGGTAGGAGGGTGGGGCAAAGGGTGAGCTTTGAGTTCTATTTACATCCTCTTTACATACAGTTTTCACTATTGCCTCCTCCTCCTTGATTAAATGCCCCATCTCTTCTAAGAAAATCCAGAGAAATCTTTTCCTGATGCCCTTTCCTGTCATGAACAATTTTGTTCTGTTTGGAAGCAACAACCATGATTGGCCAGAGGTGTTGTTGGGGTGTGGAGAGATTTCCATCAGTTTCCCTCCATTCCTAAGGTGGGATGAGGGAGAAAACAAGAAATAATCACTCGTCTAGAGATGCCCAGCTGCCTCTTTCTCCCTCTCCATCCACATTCCTCTACTGTCCCCAGATGAATGCCTCATTTCAAGTGTGGGAGGGAAAAATGGCTCCAAACTTCCAGCAAAAACACAAACCAAACTAAACCTAAACCCTTGAGTAACAAATGGGACTGTAACTGCTGATGGGGCTTCTCTCTAGGAGCCCAAAGTGCTTCAATCCCAAACGTGATGCCAAAGATTTGTGTTCCTTAAGGTTTCTCACTTTTAAGCCACACCTTTTCTTCTCCCCTATTTTGCCATTTTTCTATCCTGCATCTGCCTAATTCACAGACACATAAGCATGCACATCCTCTAAAGTGCTTTGCAAATTTTAACGCTTCAGATAAATCACAGTTATTATTCTCTTTAGTTCCTTCACACTCAGCCTACATTATAGTTCCTCTCCAATGTTGTTGTCATTGTTAGACCAAGAACTAGATACTCCATAATGCCATCCCTTCTCTCTTAAGAAGCATAAGGAATGAGAGGGAAGAAGTAAAATATTACATGAGAATTTATACCCATATGCATGTGTGCATGCATACATACATACACCCATAAAGGTACATCATGCATATGAATATATAGTTATGTATATATATACATACACCTATACATATGCACACATACATTCACAGATACATAATACATATATGCATATACATATATACATGTGTGCACACATATATACACACATATACACATGTATATGTGTGTGTATATATACATACATATGCATATGAATATGTGTGTATATATACATACAAATACATATACATATGAGGTTACATGATCAGACATTCAATTTAGGAACATTTCTCTCCATGGCTATGCATGGTAGATTACAGAAGGAAGAGACTGGAGGCAAAAGACCAATTAGGAGGCTATCACAACCCTCAAGGAAATTGGTGACAAGGGCCTTGGCTTGCTTTTGGGGGTATACTAAAGTGGAGAGAAGGTGCTGTGAGAGATATCATGGAGATAGACATGACCATATTGGGTGACATATTGGATACGTGGGGTGAAAGTGATGAGTCCAGAACACTAAGGTTATTGTCTGCTGGAGAGACTAGGAAGGGAGAGATGCCTTCTACAGAAGCAAGGAAGTTTGAGGGGAAGGGTGGGAAGACAATGAGTTTTGTCTGGGCTGTGTTGAGTTGGAGAAGTCTCTGGTACATTACTATGGAGACATATAGCAGAAAGCTTTGATGAAGAACTGAAGCCTTTGGATGGGCACTGGGCCTAGAAGGCATTAGGGAAATAGGATAATTCTCTCAAGAAATACAAGTTTCCCACTTGCAATAAAGGACCAACAGGATTCTGGTGACTCTTTAAAATACTACAATTGTGTGTGCGAAGATAATGGTGAACAATGAATGACAAAACCTCATATTTTTTATTTTCATTCCAAGAGACAGAGAGACAGAGACATTCAGAGAGATAGTCTCTTTAAAGAACATTAAAAGTCAAGATAAGATTGAGAAATGAAAAGTGATATTAGCTTTGAGAATATTTTCTTTCTCTGGAATTAGTATTTTTGATTCTGCTGTGAAGATTTATGTAAAGAATACTTAGGAATGGGGAGTGGGGGGGGGGGGGGGAGCCAAGATGGCAGAATAACAGCATGCACTTTCTAGAGCACTGCCGCCAAGCCCAGCCAAATACCTGTAATAAATGGCTCAAAACAAATTTTGGAGCTGCAGAACCCACAGAATGACGGAGTAAAGCAAATCTCCAGCATAAAATAGCCTGAAAGGTTGATGGGAGGTGTCTATCGAGCCACACAGGGAGCAGAGTACAGTCCAATGTGGGTCATGCCAGCACAGACAGGATCTGAGCAGGTCTTGAAGGAAGTGAATCTCTCATACCTGTGGCACTTTCCAGACTTTATGACCCCAAAACAAACAAAAATTTGTTTCAGGACAAATAGGAAGATCAGTAGAAAAAGCCTGTAGAACCACTGTAGGAGAGTGGCATGGTCCAGCCCCCGCCCCAGCCCCAGGGTGACAGAGGAGGGAGGGTGAAGGGAAACCTGCAGCAGCCAGAGCAGCAGCAGGGGCAGAAACAGAAACTGTTTCTGGAGTGCTAGGTCCACAGATTATGGGGGAATCAAGTGACTGACAGTACACCCTCCAGTCCCACTTGATGCAGAGATCTACCTTGACAAAGAGCTCAAAAGTCAAATAAATGGCTGGGGAAATGAGCAAAAACTGAATAAAAAATCAGACTATAGAATCTTACTTTGGTCATAAGGAAGACCAAAACATTCAAACAGAATACAACAAAGTCAAAACTTCTTCATCCAAAGCCCCCAAGAAAAATAGGAACTGGTCTCAGACTATAGAAGGGCTCAAAAAGGATTTTGAAAATCAAGTAACAGAAGTAAAGCAAAAATTGGGAAGAGAAATGGGAGAGACACAAGAAAATTATGAAAAACAAGTCAACTGCTTGCTAGAGGAGACCCAAATAAATGCTGAAGAAAATAACAACTGTAAAAATAGACTAACCCAAATGACAAAAGAGAGCCAAAAAGTCAATGAAGAGAAGGATGCACTAAAAAGCAGAATTGGCCAGATGGAGAAGGAGGTCTAAAATCTCACTGAAGAAAATAATTCCTTAAAGATTAAAATGTAGCAGATGGAAGGTAATAGCTTTATGGAAAATCAAGAAATTATAAAACAAAGCCAAAAGAATGAAAATAAAGCAGATACGGTGAAATATCTCATTAAAAAACAACAACAACAACAACAACTAACCTGGAAAATAGAGGCAGGAGAGACAATTTAAAAATTATCAGACTACCTGAAAGCCACGATCAAAAAAAGAGCCTAGACATCCTCTTTCAAGAAATTATCAGGGAAAATTGCCCTGATATTCTAGAACCAGAGGGTAAAATAAATATTGAAAGAATCAACTGATCATCTCTTGAAAGAGATCTGAAAAGGAAAACTCCTAGACAAATTGTAACCAAATTCTAGAGCTCCCAGGTCAAGGAGAAAATATTGCAAGCATCCAGAAAGAAACAATTTGAGTATTGTAGAAACACAATCAGGATAACACAAGATCTAGCAGTTTCTACATTAAGGGATCAGAGGGCTTGGAATATGATATTCCAGAAGTCAAAGGAGATAGAATTAAAACCAAGAATTCACCTACCCAGCAAAACTGATTATTATACTTTGGGGAAAAAATGGTTATTCAATGAAATAGAGGACTTTCAAGCATCCTTGATGAAAAGACCAGAGCTGAATAGAAAATTGGATTTTCAAACACAAGAATCAAGAGAATCATGAAAAGGTAAATAGGAAAGAGAAATCCTAAGAGACTTACTAAAGTTGAATTGTTTATATTCCTGCATGGAAAGATCATATTTGTAACTCTTGAAACTTTTCTCAGTATTTGGATAGTTGGAGGGATAACACACATACACACACACACACACACACACACACACACACACATACAGAGAGCACAGGGTGAGTTGAATAGGAAGGGATGATATCTAAAAAATTAAAATTTAGGGGTGAGAGAGGAATATATTGGGAGGAGAAAGGGAGAAATGGAATGGGACAAAATATCTCTCATAAAAGAGGCAAGAAAAAGCTTTTTCAATGGAGGGGAAAAGGTGGAGGTGAGAGGGAAAAAGTGAAGCTTACTCTCATCACATCTGGCTTAAGGAAGGAATAACATGCACACTCAATTTGATATGAAAATCTATCTTACACTACAAGAAAGTAGGGGAGAAGGAGATAAGCAGAGGGTGGGGAGATGATGGAAGGGAGGACAAATGAGAGGAGGACATAATTAGAAGTAAATACTTTTGAGGAGGGACAGGTTCAAAAGAGAGAATAGAATAAATGAGGGGCAAGATAGGATGTAGGAAAATGTAGTTAGTCTTCCACAACATGACTTTTATGGAAATTTTTTGCATAACTACACATGTATAACATATCGAATTGCTTGCCTTCTTAGTGGGGATGGGTGGGGAGGGAGGAAGGGAGAGAAGTGGGAATTCAAAGTATTAGGGATAAATGTTGAGAATTTTTTTTGCATACAACTACAAAATAAGATATACAGTCAATGGGGTATAGAAATTTATCTTGTCTTCCTAGAAGATAGAGGGAATGGGGATAAGAGAAGGGAGGGGTGTGATAGAAGGGAGAAAAGATTGAGGGAAGGGGTAATCAGAATGCATACTGTGAGGGTGGGCAGAAGGGAGAGATGGGGAGAAAATTTGGAATTCAAAATCTTGTGGAAATGAATGTTGAAAACTAAAAATAAATAAATTAGAGTTTAAAAAATAACATTAAATTTAAAAAAAAGAATAATAAGGAAGAAAGTTGTGGATACACATGCAGATTAAACTACCCTTGTAATTAGGTGCAGATGGATGGAATTATAGTTACCACATAAGAGGAATCGATGAGGCTTTTGCACCACCATCTAATGTCTTGGTAAAACTGCTGCTGATAAATCCCTATGCTGGGAGAATGGCTAGCCAGCTATTGATTTCCTTAAGCTGAAAACAAAATTACTTTTTCTCCACATACTGCTATTTATAAATCTTTCCATTTAGCAAATAAGATATATTTTAGTGCCCTGGAACGTTTTCATAAGTAGCAGGATTTCAGGGCAAATGCCTCGTTTATGTTAAGAGAAAACCTAAGCCAATTCAAACTACAAGAAGAAAGGATCACTGAAGTCATCGAATCATTCCAATTGGGACTTCAGTTAGAGCCAGATTAGCAGGGTTGTCCAATTCATTAATTGATCTTTGCTTAGGCTTTAACAAGATGAATTTATTTTCTGGATGGCAGGTTCCCTTTTGACTATGGGGTTGTAGTGGCCATTAAGAAAGTAAACTCAGTTTTACTTTCTACACATTTTATATTTAAACCCAGCCGATCTCTATATAGGTATTATGAATATACATGCATATGTATGCACATATTCACTAGCTTTCATAAATTTGTGTACATATTCAACATGGACATCCAAAAGGAAAGGAAATCATGGATTTAAATGCCACCTTTGAATTATTTTGATACACATTTGCATATATATATTTATATGTATAACACAGACAAAATCTCATAGTAGGTTCTTAATAAATACTTGTTGAATATATGTACATTCACATAAAATGCATAATGAGGATGTGTGTGTCCAAGTGCATGAATTTGTGTGTATGAGACTGCAACTTGGTGTATGATTTCATTCCTATTGGTTAGTCCCAGCTGAAAAAAAATCCTTCCACCAATGCTGGTTAGCAGTTCTTTACAATTTAGTCTTAGAGAGTTGCCTTGAGCATTGAGAAGTTATGTTCCTTGCATGGGCTACCTGAGGCGTCTGGAGATCTCAGGACTTAGAGTCAAGAAGACCCGTGTTCAAACTCTGTCTCCCACAGCTGCAAGAAGGGTGACCCTGTACAAATCAGTCTGTATCCACAGCTTCCTTCACCTACATTTTTAATAATCTCACATTCTTTTCCCGCATGACTTTTCTTTTATTTCATTTTTAATCAGCAGAAGTTTACCTTCTCTTCCCCTCACCTGTGACACAATTGTAAAAAGAAATGAAAACAAACTTGCTGCAAACTTATATTTAAATGAGTTTCCACATTGGTGTGGAAAATAAGATATACAGGCAAGAAACACAAGCACATTTGTACACATACAATTTACAAATTAAATATATATATATTACATACATACATACGCACATATATGTGTATGTAAATGGGGATAAAAATAGCACCATGAGACAACACACATATAGGATTTTGAGTACCTGAAAAAGCTCCGACAATCATTAGAATTCCTTTATTATCATCAGCCTACTTTACCTCGTTATCCTCCTCACTGGGAGAACAGATAACAGAGGAAAGAGGTTCGACCTCCACACCTTGTAAGAGCACAGGACCTACAGGTAAAAGTCTGAACCCTTCAAAGCTTATTTGCATTTCTATGCTTTTTGAAATTTTCATTCACAGGCTTGTCCACATAATTGTGCTCAAAAAAGACAGTGTCTAGAAAACTCACTGCAAACCCTCAAGTGCTTTACCAGTGTTAGTTATTATCACTTTGTTTCAAACCAAGAAGATATAGCTGGGGATTAATAGAAAAGAAAGGTCACTGCAGACTCTAAGACTGTTTTCTGAAGTTCCGTAAATCAGCTGTGGAGACATTAAGATCACAGGATAGAAAGCTACTAAAAGATGTAGATGGTGATCAGTATCACCAACTTGACCGCCATGAATGATTTAAGGAAGGAAAGGAAGTGTCCCAGTCACTGTTAGAACCAAGGAAAACGTTGAAGAGGACAGAGGTTTCATTTATTCCTGTGACTCTAAGAGACTGATGGCCAAGGAGTTACATTTAAATAAACAGACT
Source organism: Notamacropus eugenii (assembly GCF_028372415.1). NCBI lineage: Eukaryota > Metazoa > Chordata > Mammalia > Diprotodontia > Macropodidae > Notamacropus > Notamacropus eugenii. The sequence continues at coordinate 65,289,250 of NC_092873.1, forward strand.
TGTTCCGTGGGGAAGTGGTTGAAACAATACAAGTTCCAATGAGGATTATACCATGCATTTTGGGGGATGAATAGTTGACTTGACATTAGTTCTGGTCTATGAAAAAGGAAACAGAATCTGATGATGAAACATGTTGTTTTCAGTTTCCCATGTGTTGGGGATGGAAGCTCAATTCCATGTGGACAGTCTCGGGCGGGTAAAGGTGGGAACTTCTAAATCTTAGAGATCTCATGAGGCCCCACATGAAACACCAGGGAATCGAGGAGTGAGACCGAGCTATCTCGTGTATTTCCGCCTCTTCCTGTGAGAAACGTGATGGGAGGAGCATCCCCGCCCTCGAGACTGTCCCGGATCTGGGCACACCTATTGTTATCTAACAGGCACGGTATTCAGGTGCAAACTACACGGCTGGAGAGCTTAATTAGGGTCAGGAAAGCCTGAAGGCGCTCTTAGCGGGAAGGGGCCCTGACAGGACAGAAGGCTCTGTTTTTCCTCTCTTCGCTCTCTCCTCCCCCTCTCTCCCCACTTACACTTCTACTTCCAATCTCTTACCGTAAGATCTTTGCCTCCTTGGGAGATTTCTCTCTCCCTCCTAAGGAAGAGCTCCCCCTGCACGTGTAACTAGGACCCTGAATAAAGCCTAACTCTTGTTCGACTCCGGAAAGTCTCTTCTCTCATACGTTTATCCGGTTTGGCCAACCGAAGACCTGGGACAGGTAAGGTAAGACTCGGGTAGCCCTCAGGCCTCTAGGCCTGGCACCCATGTAAATAGAAATCCAGTGTTTGCTGGAAAACACCAACATCAGTGGAACAGGGCTGCTGGACTAAGGCAGCTCCAATGGAGCTGGGCATGAGAAAGTTGGCACTACCCCAGACCTCAGGACATAAGGCCAACTTGGAGCTGTTGGTCACATGTGTCCTTCAGTTAGGGGCTAGAACATGTAGCCTTCCCCATGGGCCCAAAGAAGCCTAGTGATTGAGGTGGAAAGAGCCTCTTACACTCTGGTGACACCAGCATGACTCGAGAAAATATCATTCGAAATACCACAAGTGAAGATTATGTTGATTTGTTACTCTGACTTTAATGTCATTATTCCAGCAGAATTATTCTCAAAATGGCAAATACAGAAGGCATCTTATTATTTAGACATCTGGAATCCCTTGGATCAGGATGAAAAGAAACCTGGCATAGTACCCAGACAGCCAGCTTGGGAGATGGGAAAGTCAGCTTTAAGATATGTCTCAGTTACCAACTGCCTGTGTGACCCTCAGTGAGTCACTTAATTCACAAATAATTTTCTAAGATTATAAAATACATAACAGTTTCATATCTATGTTCATAAAGTGAGTTTCCTCAGTAGGAATTGCCCATGCCAATGAAATCATGGGCCCAGATTTAAAAATAAAAATAATGATGGTAACAATGATAATGAAAGCCATCACCAAAGGATGGAGCCCGATGACTGGCCTCTTCTCATGAATCTCACTGGGTACTTTTCTTACTTAGCTCTTTATTTACATAATTCTAAACTTAGCAACTTTTAACAGAAACACACATTCGAAAGCACAAACAAAATGAAAAACTAATGTGTAAGACTGTCAATGCTACTATTTGCCAACTGTTAAAAAAAACCGTGTAAGTGCTTGGGACTAGAAGAACATATTTTTTTAAATGTATTCATTCATTTCAGATTTGGGATCTTCCACTTCTCTGTTTTCTCCCCACCGCCATTTCACTATTGTCTTTATTTTTACCTTTGCATTTAGCTCGACTGTTTCTGGGATAGGTCTAGTTCCACATTTTTTTTTCTCACTGCCACATTTAGAAGTCTCTCATCTTTCTCCTCTACTAAGTGAGTCAGCAACCCCAACAGGAATATGTCCACACTAGACTCCTGATTTCTGGGAATGTGGTAGGGGACATTGGATAAACCCAAAAGGAACTGTTGTAGCAGAAGTTGGTACAAGTACCCCAGAAATTTAATGACTTAAAGCATACTGGGAAGGGAGATGTTGAGAGAAATATTTATACCTTTCAAAGTCTAGATGAAAAAACAGACAGTTCTCTCTCTCTCTCTCTCTCTCTCTCTCTCTCTCTCTCTCTCTCTCTCTCTGTGTTTTCTGTGTTTTCACTCATCCCTGCATCTAGTTCCCACAAGATGGAAGAGAGGGTCTGACCCTATGAATCTGGGGCTCAGTCTTGATCACTGTTTCAAGATGAATTTCCCCCTTTGTTGACCTTTCTGTGGACTGTCATAGGAAGAGAGGCAAGGAAGCATGAAATCAAGACAAGAGGTCCAAGCCCTTCTTGTTGTTTTGGGGAAAGCCAGGAACTGAGAGAAGCTGATTCCTTGGACATGAAAAACTCAGGGTAAACATTTCTCCTGCATGGAAGGTAAGTGAGTCAGTAATGGATTTGGATCTTCTAAGCCAGTTCAAAGGCAAATATTATAATTTCAGTGGTCAAAGGGTGTGCCAATGGACAGTGGGTAAAGAATGTCAACAGTTTTACATAGAAGAATTACAAATGATCTATTGGGAATATTCTGATGAATCATGTCAATCCCTGGTAGATTCAGGGTATCATTTTTTAAAATCAGAAACATCTGTGACAAATAATTGTGTCCATTTATTTGTTTGCTTTCATTCTACAACAAACAAGTAAATGCCCTTTTATGTTGATCACATGGCCCTTGTCTCCGATAAATTCTCCCTATTTGCTGATCTTTATCGTTGTTATTTGGTACAAGACTTGTGATTTCTTCAGTGAACTCATCTTGTAGTGGGGAATCATTACTCATGCTGGTCAGCATCTCTCTTCAAAGGGATTATTGTCTTTGAGAGTTTCCTGTAGTACTCAGAGGTGAAAAGACTTGGCCCAAGGTCACACAGCTGGTATTCATCAGAGGTCTGACTTGAACTCCGCTCTTCTCAGCTTTGAATGTCACTCTCCATTATCACTTCATGAAGCCTCTCACACTGTGCTAAAGCCCAAAGATGAAGAGAGCTGACATGTAGTGAGTTACTGTTTTTATCACAATTACAGTAATGCTATTGGGAGAGAAAGAGGAGGATGCTTCACAACCAGATGGATATTCTCACTTTAACTGTGAACCTCTTGGTATTCCCAGGATACACATTGAATTTAGCTTTGGGTCTGTGTAAGAAAAGTAGTCTCTGTGACCATATATAGAAACATCATAGTTCTATATGGGGAAAGCAGTGGCTGGATCAACATTGGCTAGTCATTTCCTCTCTTGCTCAGTTTACTCAGCTGTAAAAAGAAAAACTTGAACTCAGTGATCTCCAGGGTTCTATCAAGTCCTGAATCTATGGTCCAATGGCTTACAGACACACAGTCTCTGTATGGTCCAGTATAATCTCACATTTTCTTATCTATAAAAAGGGGTAGAAAGAGGCAATTTGCAGGGTTGTTTTCCAGAGTGATTCTAGGATTGTAATCTCTCCACTTAGTACAGTCAGTGATCATTGTCAACCCCTGTTTTATAGAAGTAGAAGCTGAGACTTGGAGAAATGGCACAAGGTGTCCAAAGTCATAAGACTACAACGAACTTTAAGTTCTCTTCTTCCTACTTTTTTCTCGTTCTCCTTAACCAGTGTCACCTGTAAGGGCTCTGGGGCTTCTAAGTCAAACTCTTGATCCCTCTGGTAGATGGAGAGTTGCTTTTTGCATATCCCCTGTTGGGATTCTAGTTATACATTTGAAGGGTTGAGGTGATTGAGCCCCCCCCCCCCTCCACAGTGTTTGCCTCAGTCACCAGCTAGTTAAGATCCCCCAGTGATTTACCTTTACTGACCCAGTGATTCAAACCCCAATAACATTTGACCAATTAGCATCAATCAGCTCTTATCAAGGAAGATTTATAAGCAGCTGGAGAAAGAAGGGAAGAGGGACCACACCCCCATGAGCTGGAGTGGCCCAATTCTCTGCCATCTTAGTCCCCAGACTCATCTTTAAAATTAAGGTTAAATACTCACCCCTCTCATATGCACTCCTGAAATGCAGCACAGCCTCTGGAGTTAAATCAATCAATCAAACATTTGTTTATTAAGTGCCTACTTGGTGTATTGTGCTAAATACTGGAGATACAAAAAGAGGCAAAAGACACTCCCTGCCCTCAAGGAGTTTATAAACTAATGAAAGAGAAAACAAATGTATACAAAGTGATCAATATGCAGGATAAACAGGAAGTAATTAAAAGAGGGGAGCGGCTCAGATGAAGAGGGTTTAGGAAAGGCTCTGGTAGAGTGAGATTTTGGCTCGGGCTTAAAGGAAGCCAGGGAGGGCAGTAATTCAGAATGTAGGAGGGAGAGCCTTTCAGACATGGGGGACAGCCAGAAACAATGCCAGGAACTGAGATATGGAGGGTCTTGGTGGTAGAAGGTCAGTGTCAATGAATACTAGACTAGTTCATCCTTGGGGATGTGCTAGTGCCTCACCCAGTTGTTGCTAAATTCTAGTATGGACACGAACCTTTGAGATTTCACAAGGCAATTCTACTGAATCAATGAAGAGGGGCTTGTATCTTGTATCTTGGACAGGCTATATGCTCACTGGCTTCATGGCAGCTCTGGGGGAAGAAGAGCCAGAGACCCCTCCCCACCTGGAGGGCCACCGTGTAGCAATCAAAGAAAGAAAAAGATCCTTGTGGCCAGGAAGTGCTTTTTGTTTTTCACTTTTAAATTTATTGAAACCCTTCTTCAGTTTCCTCTGTCCTACATACAATATTCCCATAATTTCTCCCCTTATATGTAGCTGCCAAAATCCATTTTCTTAAAATCTAATCAGTGGGAAAATCTCAGCCAAAGGTTCTTTTATAAAATGTTATTTTAAATGTATATCTAATTCTAGTTAAGCAGCCAATTAAGAGGCCCCCTTTTCACCATTTAGTAATTGGACAGGAAACAGTCACAGAATACTACTCATGCTACCAAGTAAAGAGCAAGGTCTTCCAGGGCGAGTATCAGAATCAGGCTCACCAAACATCCACAGGTGGGGCTGTGTCAGGGAAAGCTTGGGCCTTAGGACTGGACTGTGCCCTCCTTTTACCTGCATACCCTTATCAATAGCAAATGTGAGGAAATGAAGGTATAGAATACTGCATATATTATCATTTGTTTGGGCTTCACTTTTTTCCTTTCTTATGAAGAAGAGTTTGAGGTAGCCAGGTGGTTCGATGGATAAAATGCCAGGTCTTGAATCAGGAAAAAATGAATTCAAATCCTACTCAGTTATTAGTTGTATGCCTGAGCAAATCACTCAACTTGTCTCAGTTTCCTCATCTGTAAAATGAGGGGACTGGACTCAGCAGCCTCTAAGGTTGTTTTAATCTATGGTTTGATGGTTCAGTGTTGGGTAGAGGCAAGGTTATGTCTGGAAATAATTTTCATAGAAATCTAAAGGCATCCGCACAACTCGTTTTAAGAATCATTATGCTCCTGTTAATAAGTAATTCAAATTTGTTTTTATATTCAGGAAATGCTGGTTGTTATGCTTACTGTACAATGTTATGCTGACAGGGTACAAGTCCAAGCTGAGGCCTTCTGTCTCTTACCCCAAAAGAGTTTTAGTCCCATTTGTCTAAAGGGTCCTGGAAAACCTCACCTTGAATGCTCCTTGGATTTCCCCATTTAGTCTCACATCCTCTTGAGGTCCATAAACTTTTCATTATTGCTATGCCCAAATCTCTATTATACTTCCCACTCTTGATCCTATCAAAATCCCATTCTCCGGGCTCCTGGCCACTCCCATCAAGACCCTCCCTGGATTTGATCTTTAATCATCCCAGGGTACTGGTCATTTCCATCAAGATGTCCAGATGCCCCAGGCTACTGACCACTCCTTCTAAGACCATCCCTGGAGCCCTCAGACTACTAGACGACCTCCAGATTCCTCCCACAGTCTTTCTGTATATAAATTCCATCTCAGCTCCATAAAGGTGCTCAGATTCAATCTAGCTCAGACTCAATCTAGTTTAGATTGCAGCTGGTCTGCTTGATTCAGTATGGGTTCCTGGGGAGGGTCTGTCTCAAAAGACCTGTGGAAAAAATCCCAGCACAGACTGACTGGGCTTTCTATTAATTCAAGAGTTTCAGTTCTCAGTGCAAGTGTGTTTATTCCATGCAGAGGGCTGGTCTCCATGACAATGACACACTCAACAAAACATTCAAGGAAAACATCTGTCTTCCCTCCCCCATCCCCAAGCCATGCAGATTCTTGTGAACCCCTAAGACTTCACTAACAGAGGTTGTACTGGGCCAGGAGCATCTGGGGCCTTCATGAAATGAGACCAAAGTCAAATAGCTAAAGGGAACACAGAGATGTAGAAATGAAATTCTTTAAGCCTGGTGTTTGAAAACTGAATGAGAAATAGTCTACCATGCCATCACTCCCAGAAGCCTCTGGATGAAGCTGGAATCTCTTTCCTTCCAGAGCAAAAGCCCTGAGCTCAGCCCACATGACCCATTCATCTTGTATGTGAGGAAACAGACCCAGAGAGGGAAATTGGCTTGTTCAAAATTGCATTATCAATCATCAAGCATTTACTGAGTGTCTACTATCTTACAGGCACTGGGGATATATATTCTTTATCACAAGAAGCTGTCATTTTCGTAAGGAAAGCAAAAAAAAGACATTAAAATAAATATGATGAGAATAATATGAATAAATATAAAGTAGCTTAAGAGGAAGGGGCCTAGCAGTTGGAGGACTCAGGTAAGACTTCATAGAGAGGGTGATACTGCTCCAGTGAAGTTCTGAAGGAAGGGAAGGATTCTGTGAATCAGAGATGATGAGGAAGCCCATTCAAGGCAAGGGAGATGACCAGACAAGGCACAGAGATTGTGAATGGGACAGAGGAACAGAGTTCAGTTCAATTAGATCAATTAATGTGGAGAATGATCAGGCTACAAAGATAGGTCAGAACCAGATTGTGAAGGACTTTATAAGCCAGAGAGGTTTCTATTTCAGCCCACCAGTAGCTAGGTGGCACCATGAACAGAGTACTAGACCCGAAATCATGAAAATCCAAGTCACATCTGCTCTCACTTTCTAACTGTGGGACTCCAGGCAAGGCTAAGGACTATTTCACTTATATTTTTGTATTTGCTAGCACCCAGCAAATAGGCACTCAATAAATGACTCACACTTTGCATCCATAATCTCCTTTGGTGTCTCCTGAGCTCCATCTTCACCAGGATGCCCTAAAGCATCTCGTTTTCAAACAGCTCAAAACAGAACATATATTTCCTCATAACCCTACCCTTCCTCCCCCTTCCTGCCTTGTGCCCCCAGAAATTAACTTTCCCATTTCCATTGAAGGCACTACTGTCTTCCCAATCACTCATGGCTACCACTCCTTAGTCACTGTCCGTTCTGTCTCCACTTTCCTCCCCCTTTCTCCCCAAAATAACAAGTGTGGATTCTATTTCTACAATGTCTCTCTACTCACACAAGCCCTTTCTTCATTTTAGGACCAGATCATGTCTCACCTGAACTGTTGCAACAGGTTCCCATGATGTCTCTGTTTTTACCTACTCATTTGATTCTCAAGGGAGGGGGTTACTCATGGAAGAAGGATGTCAAGCATATTCAGGCAACAGAAAAAAATAAAACTGGATAATAAGGATTGGGGAGACATTGCTCCTGTCCCCCCACCTGGGCACCAGGCATGTTCATTTTTCAATCGAAGAATTTATTAAGTTCTAACTATATGCATAGTGCTGGGCTAGGTGCTTAGAATACAAACACAAAACCAATAAACCAATAAAACCAATAAAAGTTGTTTGGATGTGTGTCCCCAGTGCCTGGCATACAGCAGGTGCATAACAGATGCAGCAAGGGTTGTTTGAATGTGTATCCCTAGTGTCTGGCTTACAGCAGGCACAAAGCAAATGCTTCTTGACTTAGTAGATTTGGCATCACAAAACCAGAATTCAGATCCTGGCTCTTTCAGTTAATGCCTGTCTGAATTTGGGCACATCGGCATCCTCTCTGAGCATCAGTTTCCTCCTTTAGAAGATGGGAGGGTCAGACCAATCCTCTCAGTCCCTTTCCGGCTCTAAATCTTTACTCTTAAGTCAAATCCACCCCCTCCCCTGCCCCCAGTTTCTGAGTGAGTGCTTCCTTTTTTAAAAAGCAGAGAATGCAATTCTGTGTTCCTGTGGCTTCTCTCACAAAAACCTTTGGATCAGAAAGAGGAATCATTCATACGGTCATATACGACACAAGTTCCCTTTATAAGGAAAATGATTTGAAATCCTTGAGGATGATAAACCAAGTCAGACTCCTCTGTCTGCTAAGCTTCAGCTTCCAGGTCTTTGATATAAGTTGCTAGGGAGGAAACTGTGGTTTTGAGTGAACAGCACTCATACCTGGACTGCAGGGGGAGGGAGAAGGTGGGTGTGCAATTGGATGTTAAGTGACTCTGGATCCTGTTAGTCAGCTCTGTGGTTGCTCTTATCTTCCCTTAGTTAGCTAGAAAGAAATCCAAGATAAAAGGACTTAGCTCTGGCTGCATTCCTAAACTGTAGTGCTTCCAGAACTTAACTGCAAAGAGCTGGAAATGCCTCCCCAGGGCAAAAAGTCATCTGCCTTCTCTACCAGCAACCACCCAAAGACCCAGAATTGAGAGTATGACCATTTTCAATAAATAAGAGTCAATTATTTATTTTAAAAAGATATTTCTGGGGAAATGAAAGAAAAATCCCAAGGCAACATTCCTAGGTTGGTGACTTTACATATAAGCAAATCTTCTTTCTCATGTAGATCAGATAAGTGCTCAACACATAGTAGACACAACAAATGCATGTTTCATCTCCTCCCTTATTTGTTCATCATATCTACCACTTCACTGACTTGTTGGAAACGGGCCAGTAGATGGAAGTTGGCGTAGAACAGCAGAGTGCCTGGGTTTGAGTCACCACCCTCCTGCTTGAAGCTTTGACATCAGATGAGTCATTTTGCCTCTCTGGAACTTAGTCCCTCATTTCCGTTACCAAGTTAAGACAGGCTCAGTACTTTTTCATTGGGGATGTGTGTGTGTAACAGTGTCTTCAAGTAGAGGCTAGATCACTATGGATCTGGAGCTGGGTCTGGAGTCACAAAGAAAAATTTGAATTCAAATCTGCCCCCAGATACTTAGTAACTGTGTGACCCTGGACAAGTCATTTACCCTCAGTCTGCTTCAGATTCTTCAACTATAAAATGAAGATAATAGCACCTATGTTCCAAAGTTGGGTGAGAATTAGAGATATTTTTTAAAGCACTTACCAAAGTGCTTGGCGCAAAGTAGGTACTTAACATATACAAATACCTTCCTTTGTCCTCCTTCCAATGATTCAGGTCACAATCCATCCATGGATTGTGTGAGGCTTGATAGTGCCTTCCCATAACTTTGTCACAGAAGTGCTACCCAACATACCAACAACCTTGCTGTCTTACACCTGGCATTGAAAAGGGGACATTCAAGAATGAGGACTGGCCACAAGTTGTCTCTTACACTTTCTGGTACCCTGGGATGCAGACCTGGGACAGCTTGAAGTCATTCTCCGGATACTGCCATGTTCTGTGCCCTCTTGCCAAATGCCTAAATTCATAAATGACGGTATAGGGATTTGAACCTAGGCTCAGTGACTCCATGTTTAAAGCTCATTTCACCACAGCATGCCACTTCTGTGGTGGAGGAGGGGCAAAGTAACCTGGTCAACAGTGATAAAGATTGGACTCCAACACAGCTTTCTTTCCACTCTCCCAAAATGCACCTGAGGTATCACTATTCTTAGATATCATTAGGTTGATACTTTTTTAATTCCATAGAGTATTATCTCCAGAGAGATGGGGAACTATCTCCATGGAAACTGAAACCAATCAAGGGAAGAATGTTAGAAGGAGAAAAAGTAGTTGATTTTTGGGGGAAGATGCCTTTTATTGTTTGTTTGTTTGGACCACAGATTCCCAGGATCTAAAAACAGAATAGTTCTGAAGTCTAGACCACACTTTAGACCCTAGAAAACTGAAAGAATGAAGGGAGACTGCTGTGATCCAGTGGGAAGAGCCTGGAATTGAGAAGCACGAAACTCTGGTGTTATTCTTGTTTTAACTCCAACACTGCTTCTAGCTTTGTCATGAGATTCTAGATTAGGAGCTAGAAGGTACCTCAGGGGATATTCAGTCTAGTCTGGTCATATTTCAGAGGAAGAAACTGAGGTCCAGAGAGGGTCAGTGATTTGTTCATTTTAATCCTGATTGTAAATATCACAGGTAGAATTCAAACTCGAAGTCTCAAGACTCAATGTTCCTTCCGCTGGACAATCTCTCTGTGCTATTTTCTTCTGTTCTGGAAAACTAGGAGTTAGACAAACATGTCTAAGATTCCTTCCGTGTTGAAGGGTTTATAAAGCTAGGTATTGATTAGTATAAATAAGAAATCTCATGAAGATGCACATTATTTGAATTTGTGTTACATATTTCCATTGGACTAGAACAAATTGTAATATTATTACTCTGAATAGTGTGAATTTGAATGAATGATATATATATGTACATATACGTATACGTATGCATATGCATATATGTGTACATGTATATATCTGTCTCTCTGTGTCTCTGTCTCACTCTCTCTCTCTCCCTCACAGGATTCATACCAGTACTAATCAGGAATCAGCTTTATTTCAGCATGGTTATAAGCCTATAAATTTGCTATAAATCCGATAATCTCAAGTCACGTCCAATTCTGCTAAAAGGATGGGGAATGGACCTGTGATCTTTTTGGTGTTTTTATTGCAATATTTTTAAAAACAATATTTAATTCTGAACTTAAGAAATAAAACAAGCATTTCAATAAAATAACAGAATAGAAAAAAAGATGATTTTACATGAAATTGAAAATCTAGTATATGCAACTTTTCATTCCTTTTAAATATATAATAAAGTTATCATGTAACTCCCCCTGATTTTTTTTTTCTTCTCCCTTCCTCCCCTCCATCCTAGATATGGATACCATTAGGCACAAATGTGCGTGTGTTGCTGTGTGGATGTAAAACCATTCTACACATTCTTCTATTTATCTCTGGAAGCAGATGTGTCTTGGTTCATAGCTACTTTGTAGTTAATGTGGATATTAATAATAGTCAAAATGAATTATTCATTCAAAGTTGTTCTTAAAACAATATTGCTGTTACTGTATACAGTGTTCTCTTGGTTCTACCCATTTCACTCTTCAACGTTTTCTGCAAGCTTATCCATGCTTTTCTGAGATTATCAAGCTCATCATTTCATATAGCACAATAGTATTCAATCATAATCATATACCAGAATTTGTTCAATCATTCCCCAATTGATGGGCATCCTCACAATTTCTAGTTTTTTGTCACCACAAAGAGCTGTTCTAAATATTTTGGAATATGTAGCATCTTTTCTTTTTTCCCTAAACACCTTTGGAAATAGACCTAGTAGTAGAATTGCTTGGTCAAAGAGTATAGGCACTTTAAAAACTTTTTGGACAAAATTACAGATTGCCTTCCAAAATAGCTGGATCAGTTCACAATTCCACCAACAAAGTATTAAAGTCACATTTTCCACATCCTCTCCAAATGTCATTTTGCTTTCCCTTTCAAACATTTTAGCCAATCTGATAAGTGTAAAATGCTATCTCAAGGCTGTTTTAACTTGCATTTCTCTAATCAATGATGATTTAGAACTTTTTTTATATGACTATAAATTATCTTATTTTCTTCATAGGGATAGTACCTATTAATATTCTTTGACCATTTATCACTTGGGGAATGATTCATATTTTTATAGATTTGACAGAGTTCTTCATGTATTTGAGGTATGAGACCTTTTTCTGAGAATCATCCTGTGAAAGTTTTCCTCAGTTTTCTGCCTTCCTTTGGATCCTGGCTACATTTTTTTTCATTTTTTGTATAAAAGCTTTAAATTTAAATTCAGTTGTATAAAAGCTTTTAAATCCATTTTACACCTCACTTTGCAGTCTATTTCTTCTTTATTCATAAATTGTTCACCTATTTATTAGAGTGATAAGTAATATATTCCACATTCTTATAATTTTCTTCTAGTATCTCTCTTTATATCTAGATCTTGTATCCATTTTGATACTATCTTGGTAAATGGTGTAAGATTGTAGTCTATGCCCAATTCCTGTCATACTGCTTTCCAGTTTTGCCAACAATTTTTAGCAACTAATGAATTCTTATCACCAAAACTTGGATTTAAACTTGTCAAATACAAGATTTCATATATATATTTACTGCTGTTAACTGCATGTCTACTCTGTTCCATTAATGTCCCATTCTCTTTCTTAGCTAGTGCCAGATAGTTTTCATAATTGCAGCTTTATAATATAATTTAAAATCTGCTACTACCAAAACTCTTTTCTCTACATTTTTTATTAGTTCCTTTGATACTCTTGACTTTTTGTTCTTTCAAATAAATTTTGTTATTTTTCTAATTTAGTATTATTTTTTGGTAATTCAATTGAGGTGGCATTAAATAAATAAATTAGTTTAGGAAAAAATGTCTTTTTTTATTATTTTGGCTCTACCTACCCATGAGCAATTATTATTTCTCTAAATATTAAAATATGATTTAATTTCTATTTTTAAAAGATATATAAATACATGCATATACATATACACATGCACACACATACATATGTATATATATATACATATATATATGTATACATATATATGTTTTTGTCACATAGATCTTGGGTTTGCTTTAGTAGGTACACTCCCAGGTAGTTTATACAGTCTAGAGTTATTTTTGATACAGTATCTCTTATTATCTCTTCTTTTAGGTTTTAGTTTGTGATATAGGAATATGCTGATGACTTATGAGGATTTACTTTATAACCTGTTAGTTTGCTAAAATTATTAATTGTTTCAACTAACTTTTCATTTGAATCTTTGGGATTTCTCAGGTATATTATCATGTCATCTGTTAAAAGACATAGTTTTATTCCTTCATTCCCTATTCTGATGGCTTCTATTTATTTTTCTTCTCTTTTTGCTATTTCCAATACAATATTGAATAATATTGGTGAAAGAGTGCATCCTTGTTTCACACCTGATCTTAGTGGGAAAGCTTCTAAGTGATCCCCTAGATAAATAATGTTTACTGATAGTTTTAGGTAAATATTTTTTAGCAATTTAAGGAAAAATCCATTTATACCTATACGTTCCAGTGTTTTTTTTTTTTTAAAGAAATGAGTGTTGTATACTTTGTCAAAAGCTTTTTTTCTGTATCTGTTCACACAATCATCAATATTTCTTTTACTTTCATGATTTATCTAATAAATTATTTTAATAGTTTTCTTTATGTTCAACCATCCCTACATTTCTGTTTTAAATCCCACTTTATCATGATGTATAATCTTCGTAACACATTGCTTTAATCTTTTAGCTAATATTTTATTTCACATATTTTCATCCATATTCATTAATGAAATTGGTCTATAATTTTCTTTCTCTGTTTTTACTCTTCCTGATTTAGGTGTCAACAACATGTTTGTTCCACAAAAGGAGGTTGGTAGGATGGGTTCTTTGTCTATCATATCAAATAATTTATTTAATATTGGAATTAGTTGATTTTTAAATCTTTGATAAATTCACTCATAAATCCACCTGGTTCTAGTGCTTTTTTATCCTCACTAAGTTCATGTATGGTCTATTCAATTTCTTTTTCTAAGATATGTCTACATAGATATTCTCCAAGTTAGAAACAAACTGTTCCCACTACGAAAAGAGCTCTAATTTGTTGACATTAATTCTTCTGGTAGTCATTTTGCCTTGAGGCCACTACTTTTATCCATCCATATGTGGAACCATTGGTTACAGAAAATGGAGAAGTTGTGAATGCTGTGGATAAGTTCACTTACCTTGGCAGTCTACTTTTCAGCGATGAACACATTGATAACGAGGTTGACACATGCATTGCCTGAGTTAGCTCAGTGTTTGGGAGGCTCTGAAGGAAAGTATGGGAGAGAAGAGGTATTAGATTGATTACTAAACTGAAAATCTACAGAGCCATTGTGCTAACCTCATTGTTTTATACCCATGAAACCTGGACAGTCTACCAGTGCCATGCCAGGAAATTGAATCACTTCCATTTGAATTATCTGAGGAAGATTCTGAACATCATATGTCATGATAAGGTATGAGACACTGAGGTCCTTACTTGAACTAAACTGCCAAGTATTCAAACTGTTTCAAAGAGCAATGAATTGGCCATGTTGTTCAAATGTATGCTTGCCAAAAAGAGGGTTTTATAGAGAATTCACACATGGCAAGTGTTCACATGGTGGTCAGAAGAAGCGATTAAAGGACACTCTCAAGGATTCTCTCAGGACTCTGGAATTGAGTGTGTGACATGGGAGACACTGGCACAGGATCATTTAACATGGCATGCCCACATCAGAAAAGGCACTGTGGTCTATGAGCAAAGCAGAATTGAAAAACTCAAAGGAAATGTAGGATGCACAAATTTAGAGCATCTACCCTAAATGTTCACACGAACTATTTGTGCCCAACCTGTGATAGAACATTCCAAGCTCGTATTGATCTTATCAGCCACACTTTGAAACTGGACTCTAGCATAGTGATGTCATTTTGGTCCTCTTCAAGAACAAAGGACAACAACCAACCAACCATTTAGATATTCCATTTCCCCTTCTGCTAATCTAGACAATTTCTATTTTTGTAAATTTTCCTTTTTCACTTAAATTGTTCAATTTATTGGCATATAATTGGGCAAAATAACTCCTTATAATTGTTTTAATTCTGTCTTCATTAGTGGTGTATTTACTTTTTTCATTTTTAATACCAATAATTACTTTTTCTTCTTTTTATAATCAAATTATCAATCATTTATCTATTTTGTTGTGTTTTCATAAAACCAACTCTTAGTTTTGTTAATTAATTTAATGTTTTTTATACGCAGTTTCATTAATCTCGCCTTTAATTTTTAGGATTTCCAATTTATTGTATAATTGGGGATTATTAGTTTGTTCTTTTTCTAATTTTTAAAAAAATTGCATACCCAATCTATTGTTCTGCTCATTTTTTAATTGATGCATTTAGAGATTTTCCTCTGATTACTGCTTTTACTGTATCTCATAGGATTTAATATGTTGTTTCAGTCATTCTCTTTAATGAAATTATTGATTGTTTCTCTGAGTTGTTCTTTAACCCATTCATTCTTTAAGATTAGGTTGTTTAATCTCCAATTAGTTTTTAAGCTATGTTTCCATGATCCCTTATTAAATGTAATTTTTATTGCATTTTGATCTGAAAAAGATACTTTCACCATTTCTGCTTTTCTATTTTTATTTATACGTGCACATATATATACACACACACACACATACACACACACATATATGTGCATATGTATATGTGTATGTGTGTATCCAAATATATGAGCAATCTTTGCAAAGGTACCATGAATTGCTTAGAAAAAGGTATATTCCTTTCAATTCCCATTCTTTTAAAATTTATTTTTTTTAAATTTATGAAATAAAACAAGGATTTCCGTGACATACTATATTAAAAAAAATGATTTCATGTGAAACTACTAATCTATTATGTACAACTTCCTATTCCTTTTAAATATATAACAAAGTCATATAGATTTCTTCTTTTCTTCTCTCTCCCTTGCCCTACTTTAGAGATGGCTACCATTAGATGCAAATAAGTGGTTGTGTGTGCGTGTAATTATTCTATACGTTATTACATTTACCAGTTCTGTTCCCATTCACTTCTCTCAAAACATCTATCATATCTAGCTCATCTAAAATTCAATTCACTTCCTTGACTTCTTTCTTATTTTTTTTGTTTGATTTATCTACTTCTGAGAGGGAAAGAATAAAATCTTCCACTATCATAGTACTACTATCTATCTCCACCTGTAATTCATTTAACTTTTCTTTTTAAAAAAATTAGTTCTACAGTATTTGGTGCATGTAGGATCTGTGGTGATAATGCTTCATTATCTATGGTACCTTTTATCAAAATGTAGTTACCATATTTATCTCTTTATTAAACTTAGTTTAGCCTTAACTTTATCTGACATGATTGCTACTCCTGCCTTTTTTGCATCAGCTAAAGCATAATAAATTCTATCCCAACCTTCCACTTTAACTCTGTGTGTATCTCTAATTCTCAAATGTGTTTCTTGTAAACAACATAATATTGGATTCTGATTTTTAAGCCATTCTGCTATCCATTTCCATTTTATGGGTGAGTTCATCCCATTCACATACAAAGTAATAAATCCTGTTTATGAATTTTCCTCCATCTTATTTTACTCAATATTTTCTTTTTTGGCCTCTCTTTTTTACCCCTTCACTATTACTTTATCCTCTCTCCTTACCCTCTTATTCCTTACTGTACCCACCCCTCTAAGAATTTCTCCCTTATCCTTTTCCCCAACCTTCTAAATCTTGATCTACACCTCCTTTAAAAGTCCCACCATTGTCTTCTCCCCTTACCCTTCTAAATCTTTATCTACACACCCTAATCTTGTTCTCCGCTTTTCTTATTTCTTTTTAAGTTTAGAAGACTTTTATATTCTTTTAGAAGCATATGTTGTTCCCTCTTTAGCCCAGATCTGTGGCAAGGTTCCAACACTATCAGCCCTCCATCCCACCTTCTTCCTCTGCATCACTTCTTACTTTCATACCCCATTTTATGAGACAATTACTCATTTTTACCTTTTGCTACCCAGTTTTGATTTTTAGAAGCACTCTGTCACACACAACTCAGTCCCACCCTTTCTTTCAAACTACTCTAGTAATGGTGGTGGTCTTAAGAATACTGATAACATTTTCTTATAAGAAGTAAACTATTTGACCTTCATGGGTCCCTTATAATTGTCTTTAATGTTTTCCTTGCATTTTTGCCTTGACCTTTTACACCGAATTTTCCATCAAATTCTAGTCTTTTTGTCACAAATACCTGAAAGTCTTTCAGTTTGTCAGATGTCATTTTTCCCCATTCAGAGTTATATTAAAACTTTGCTGGGTAAGTTATTCTTGGTCCTATGATCTTATTGAGATAGGGAACTCCCAGATAAAAACTCCTTCCACCAATGAAGGTCAGTAGCTTCTCTGCAACTCTTCTCTCTAAAACTCCAATCTTAGAGAGTTGCCTAGGGTGTCAAGAAGCTAAGAGACTTGGTCAGCATCCCTCAACCAGTATATGTCTTGGGCTTCCTGGCTTTGAGGCTAGCACCATCTATCACACCATGATTCTTCTCCATATCCTAATAATATATTTTATTATTTCTAGTTTTTCTTTTCTTTTCTTTCTTTTTTTTTTTTTGCTTTTGTTAGAGATTATCGAAGTATTTTCTGGGAACCATTAAAAGGAACTGTGAGCTTTCTAAAGAAAGCTAGAGATTTCCAAATCTAACGAAAAGAATCCTGATTATACTTCCTCTTTTCCTTTCATATTTTTTCTCATAAGCTAACACTTCATTACAAAGTGTTAAAATATCACTATTCTCTAGTCATCATAATATAACAGAAAGATCCCTGACTCTGGAATTGAAGGACCTGGATTTGAATCTTAGCTTTGTCACTTACTACTCATATGACCTTAAAGAAATTAGCCTCTGAGAGCCCTTTAAGTTTTATTTAATCCAATACTTTAACCTTTATATGTGGGGAGACTGAAGCCAACAGAGGCTAAGTCTGTGATCCTGGGTTTTCTGTTTCTATTTGAGTTTGATGTCACTGCAATCTATTGGTGGGTAATTTTTGATTCTGGGCAACTCTTGTCACTTCCTTCTAGAAATTCTCTGCACCAGGCACTGGAGGCTTTCTTTCCTGTGCAAATCTCCAGTGCCAGAGCTGGCTTGGGGATACGTGTGCCTCTATGACCCTCATGCTTGCTATAAGTCCAGTCCACCTTCTCTAATTATAAAGATGTGAAAAATCTTTTATATGTTCACACACAAATTATCATAGGCAACAAGCCTATAGTCTCATACCCATCACATGTCTCTGACTCTCTGCCTTTGTCTCTTTCTCTCTCCTGGGTCATGCCCAGTACTGGATCTTCAGTAATAGGACACAGTTGTAGTCTGCTGGTTTCTACAACAAACTCATGGAGAGGAAGCACCAGGCCATCAGCTTTATTTCATGAATTCCTATTCTGATTACCATCTAGACAACTTTCTAAGCTCCACTGACTTTTTCTAGCAATTAATATCCTGACTAAAAGAGTTTGTCTTGTTTACAAAAGGCCCCAATTTATTGGGTAATTTTTGGCACTGGGAAAATCCAGCACATTCTACTTTTGTATAACAATAAAATGCAGTTCCAGATCTGTTCCTCCTCATTTATTCTTATTTTGATTGTTTTCTGTTTGTTCCAATTTCCTTCTTTTAGTGAACTGAGCACCACAGGGAGTCTTGTTCATGCAAAAGCATTTTTTTCTTTAGAACAATTTATATTTCAAGGCAACTTGGTGATAACATCACATAGTAGTGACCTTTGTGGGCCACTAGTAAAACTGAGTGACTTGTAACTCAGGGTAAATCTTCTAATTTCTCAGTGCTCTATGCCAGAGGTGCCAAACCTGTGGCTGGGAAATATTTAACAAAAATTTTTAAAAATGACATTTACAATGTTAATTTGTGATTTTCTAAGTCAATATGCACCAGCAGGCATTTGTTTCTATTTGAGTTCAATATCATTACCCTATGCAGTTCTCTGATACTTTAAGTTACAGAAAAAAGGTCAACTTACATTGGTAGAAATTCTTCATACCAATGAAATAATACAATTAGTCCATCTTCCTGATACCATGAACTGTAGTGCCTGTCTTACAAGACTGTTGTGAGGATTTAATGAGAAGTACTTTCCCAAAATTGAAGAGATATTAAAATGTCCCGAACGATACACTTTTGTACTCATTGCTGTCATTTATCTTGGTCTCATCTTTTGATGGAGTTCAGATAGCAAGTCATAGGACATATTGTTATGCTTACATTCTTTTATATTTAATTTTCCTTGGAATATTGCCCCCTGGATCAAATAACTGCCTTTTATAGTTAAATAAAATTATTAAGATGTAAATTCATCTTCTATAAGTTGAAGATGCACTAAAATCTTTTCTGTAACACCAGAATCAGTTAACCTGACATGATATGTATCTCATCCTTCTCCCATATGGTTTTGATCTCATCTGCTAGGTTGAGATGAGAAATTTGTTTATTTTCCATTTAGCTAAGATGTTGACTATTTTAGGTGGGAACATCTATTAAAATTACCATTCTTAAACTTCATAGGTCAATATTATACTGGGCAAATGGTAGGCAAGAAGTCTGTCTAGTACAAGAATAGATTATTGGCTTAGTTCAAAGATATTTTGACATCTATATGTGTAGGAAGGACATTTATTGATTGTTGATCAATGAACGATAGCCATTTTCTTAGGTACAATTCTAACCACCAGGTCATGTTTTGCTAGGTATACTGTAGGTGCTAATTATTTTATATCTTTCCTTAATGTCATACACTTCTTATTGTTTTCTTTTATACTCTATTGTGGTCACTAGTGCTTTATGGATATACTTTCTTAAGTTTTTGTACCAGTTCACCACTAGGTTATTGCCATCATAAACTCTTCTTTGTCCAAAGCAAATCTATATACCTCAAGAATTTATTTCTCTATCTCTTCCTGTTGGGTTTTATTAGTAATGTATAGAAATGCAGATAATTTAGGTGGGTTTATTTTGAAACCGGTAACTTTGCTAAAGTTGTTTATTATTTCAAGTAGTTCTTTTTTTTACTTGATTCTCTTGGATTCTCTAAGTGGATCATCATATCATCTGCAAAGAGTGATAACTTAGTTTCTTTTTTTGCCTATTCTAATTCTTTCCATTTCATTTTCCTCTCTTATTGCTAAAGCTAACATTTCTAGTACCATGCTGAATAACAGTGATGATAATGGACATCCTTGTTTCACAGCCACAGTGTGGGAGGACTGTTGCTGATAGACTTAGCCCTTCACACCAATGCAAGGACCTAAAACATTCCCAAAAGGCTCTTGAGGCAACGCCATCTATATCCAGAGAAAGAACTACGGAATCAGAACACAGAATGAAGCAGACTATTTTCTCTTGTGTTGTTTTGTTTTGTTTTTTCTCATAGTTTCTTCCATTCATTTTAATTCTTCTATGAAACATGACTAATGTGAAAATGTATTTAATAAGAATGTATCTATAGAACCCATATAAGATTACAAATCATCTTGGGGAGGGAGAGGAGAAAATTTAAGACTTTTGTAAGTGATTGTTGAAAGCTGAAAATAAATTAATTTTTAAAAAGACTTGTTCAGTATTTCACTGTTATTGTTAGTTGAATTCACATGTATGCTGCTAAAGGAGGGACATTTGATTCCATTTTCTGATTTTAGCCATTCTGTAGGCTCCACCCAAAGGTAAATCGTATTTTTTGCTTCATTGGACAAATCCAATGGAATGTCTCTCTTATCAAACTTCACTGCTATTCTATGAAATTATGTCAGTTTTTTTCAAAAGTATTTGTAATTTAAAACAATCTCTTATTTTCTATAAAAATATTGATATTCCTTTTTTTAGGTAAGGAAATGTTAATTTTCTCATAGCCACTAAATGGACTCTGTTAATATTATTATTATTGGCTTAGCCTCTAATTGCCTCTTTTATTATATATCTACTTTTAGTCTGAAGTTCCTTCTCTTTATATATTAAGAGACTGCTTTGTAGACATCTGATTCTTTTGAAATGCTACTTTAAATGTTTTTAATTGAATTGTCCTCTCAAGTAGGGATCTTCCACACTCACTCATTTCTCTGATATAATTTCCTTCATTTCCTTTACGAAGTCCTTTTGATTTCTTTCATCATCCTTTCCCCAGTACCATCCTTTCATTTCATTGAATAACTAGTGTTGAATGACTTTGGAATATGCCTGAGGATCCCTCACAAAGGGTCTTAGAAAGGATTGTGTTGGAAGTACCAAGGGAATCATAGCACCAATAATTCCCAAAGGTGATTAACCTTGACATAATTAACCTATGTATCACTCTACTCCAATTGTTTTTGCCAGACCCTGTGCCTTTATTTATACAGAGTACTTTGATGCCTTTGGTTAACAAAATTCTTCAACCAAGATCAGAAAACTTCAAAGGGAATTTGTGTCCCTTCATTTCCTACAATATCCTTCTCTGCAGCACCAGCCTGGACTCTTTCCTTCCATTTCACCCCATGTTCTAAAAGGACAGTGTCACCTCTGAGATTTGCAACAGGAAAGACAGAAAAAAAATGTAGTCTTTCTATAAGTGTGTTAATTTATCTTTATAAAGTGCTCTTGAAAAACTAACTATTAATAACACCAGTGATAATATCAATTATAATAATAAAAGGAGGCAGCTAGGTGGTTTAGTGAACGGACCACTGAGCCTGGAGTCAGGAAGACCTGAGCTCAAATGTGACCTCAGACACTTAGTAGCTGTTTGACCTTGGCAAGTCACTTAACCTCTATTTGCCTTAATCTCCTAGAGAAGGAAATGGTAAGCCATGCCACTATCTTTGCCGTAAAAACTCCACGAGGTCATAGAGACTTAGGTACACCTGAATGACTGAAAAACATAACAATGACGATGATGACGACGATGATGATGACGATGATGATGAATATGCCTGAGGAGTCCCCAGAATTCACCAGATTACTGAAAGGTTCGACAACATAGAATTTGAGTTCTTTATCTAAATAATTCATATAATAACAAGTTTAATTTCACCTGCTTAAAAAGTAGTCGTGTGTGTGTGTTTATTATGGCATGCCTGTTTAAGATTTATTATGTCAACTTTTTCCTGCCTAATTTATGGTCTGCAATTGAATCAGCAGGAGTGTAGATTTGTGTACAAATAAATATCGGCTGTAAACTCTTCTCCAGCTGAAGGACCTGCAACTTTGAGCTCTTCCTGCTCAATAAGAAGAGATCCAAGGAGAGTGTAGGTGTGCAATCTTGTCACCAGTAATCAAAGGTTTATTTATAAGAAACATCTGTTTACTTTTACTTAGAGAGGCTCTGCTCTCAAAGTAACATTAAAACCAGGAATAAAGTGAAGAAGGGGAGAAATAAATCCAGTAGTCACTCCATTCCCCATATAGAAACATTGCAGCGTGTTGACTTTTAACATGTTAGCTTTGGCTCAGCCCAGGGAAAGCGTTGCAGCTGAAGGTTAAGTGGAACCACAAGATTCAGAGTTCAAATTCTACCTCATCTGCTTGCTAGTTGAGTGACCTTGTGGAAATCATTCCCCTTGTCTGGATCTTTGTTTTGTTTTGTTTTGTTTAACTAAAATATGAGGCGGGTAGACTAGATGGACTCAGGGGTCCCTTTCAGTTCCACATCAGTGATCTTGGTCAGAGCAAGCTTCTAAAGCTCATTTAAAAACTAGGAGCTGTCATAGGGATGAGATCACTGAACTTGGAGTCAGGAAGGATTCCTACCTCAGGGACTTTCTAGCTTACAGTTTTCTTACTTTCTTCACAAAGAACTGAGCTAGGGAAATTGGAATTGATTCCCTCATAAAGTCCCCTCCAGCTCTAAATCTATGATTCCATTTTTGCCTCACTTCTTACATAATGGGAAAAAAAATTCTGTGTTGATATAATGCAAAATGAACCTTGTCATAAGGTAGCATCAACCAATGGAGGGTACGTCTTCCCATTTGGATACTCTCAGGAACATCCACTATGACAGTGTCAAATCTTTTCGATGAGCATGCCATCCTACAAAGTAATAATTTGGATCTCCTCTTTTAAAAATAGCTTGTTCATATTTCTTGGGACCAAATATACACATAGCACAGGGAGAGACAGTTCTGAGGGTATCAAAAAACTGACTTTTAAGGCAGTGGAACAAAGGAGTACTGCCATCTTTTTTTCTTGTACTAGAGATTAATTACTGATTAGATTGTGAGCTCCTTGAGAGCCAGGGCCTTTCTTTGTCTTTTTTTGTACCCCAGGTCTCAGCAGTGTCCAGCATGGAATAGGCACTTAAATGGTTGTTGACTAACTGATGGGCAGATCTCAGCTGGTAAGGTCCTGAGTAGTAATGGGTTCAAAGGCTTCTCACATCTCTTACCCTAAAGCCCAGGGTCATGCTGTCATTAGTCTTAGAGAAGGGCCAAATAGGCTCAAGGCAAAAGAAGCAACTTCTTCCAATGCAGGAACTGGAGAAAATCATGTTAATCATAGCACAAAAAAATCCTTCTAAACTTATGTAAGACACGAAAACAAACATCCCCCACCCACCCCCCAAAACCCAAACACCCTTTTAGGGAGAAGACCCTGACCATCCCTGAGCTGTGGTTTCTGCCATTAGGGCTTCTCATTCAGCCGTTCCCTAGCTCTGGATGGTGTTATGTTAGGATGGCATGAAAAAAATTGGAAAAAAAATCTATTAAATTGTCTCACAGTCCTCTGGCTTTCAGGGAGTGGAGAGAATGTAGTGGAGAAGTAGACCTTCCTTATGGACTTAAGAAGGAGGGATTTGGGGAAAGGTGTCTTCTCATTAGGACAGAATAGCAAAACATGCTCCCTGGACTTTAGAAAGAACATGGGTGTCTAGGAAAATCAGATGCTAGTACTGATTTGTACTTTGATTTAGGGTGAGTGGAGAAGAGGAAAGAGAAGGAAGACCAAGGGACGCAACTGAATCCCCTCAACCTGAAGCTTCTCTCACCTCTCCAGGGTGGTTTGGTGGGAAGGAAAGAAGGAGGACATTGGAACAAATGCTTAGAGATCACAAAAGAATTCATTTTTCTTGCTCCAGTCCATCTGTGGTGTGCATTTGCTGCTCTATTTCTGGTGAGCCTGCTTTTTGCTCACTGCCAGGGAAATGTTAAAGTCCAAAATAGGGTCAGAGGAGGAAGACATAGAGGAGGGGTGGAGTGGAATCTTGTTTTTTGGGGCTGTTTTGAGAATCCACCTCATCAGTAGTTTCACAAAGTGTAGATCTTGAAGATGCTGGTTTGGGGATCTCATATACTGCTTCAGTCCAGGTGGCACTGCTCTCCTTCTCTACCTCTCCATTGGCAACAGACTCTGGCAAAGAACCACTCAGGTGCTCTGGGGATGGTATCACTTTACACTTTTTGAAGAACTCATCTGTCTACTTATTCACAATCAGCAACTTGTTCTCATTTCCACCAGCCTTGATTGCAGTGACCACATGCTGTTTCCCTTCCATACATATCCCATTAACCTCCCCAATTCAGTCCTGGGCCTAGAGCTCCGAGGCCTCAGCTGATGAGTTGGAATCCACAGCATGGATGTACTGGCCAGGTTTAGACTAGTCACTATGCATAGCTATTGGGACCTTTTCCTATAGTATAGTTGGGGCCTCAGCTCCCTTTCTCACATTCCTGGGAAGCATAAATCCTCTTGGGTAGCAATATCACCACCCCTGACTCACTTCTTTTCTCCTCCTCCCCACTCCCATGTTTTCCTGCCATATTTTTAAGAAAAGAATAAGATGTTGATTTATTGAAAAGCTTATCAAGAAGGCAACATATCCACCTACCCATGTGCCTACTTCTCCATTTCTGTGAAAGCTTTATAAAGGCAGATCAAGAAAATAAAGCAGGGAAATATGATGTTTATAAACTGTGTTTCCCTCTCTTTCATAAGATCTATGGTACATGTAGAAAAATAGCAACCAACACTAATGTTTAGCTAGTTCTTATCACTTCCTATCCATTTACAAATCATGGTACACAGGTTAGCCTCTTCCTCTGCCTGCCTCCCAGACAGTTTTGGACTGCTTCTGGGACTCAAGGCTCAGATTGGTAACCTTTAGACTAATCTTCCAGAGAACCAGACTTCATTATTTCCTTATGACTTCTAAACCACTCACCAACAGTGTTCTGGTAAGTGTTTAATAACTAGCTCTCTGTGGGTAAGGGTGGGAGCAGAGAGAAATTACCCAAGATAGACTTGCAAGTTTAATCCATATAATTAACATTTTCTCTACATTATTAAATCTATGGTTTTAAAAAATATTGTTTATTATGATTGTCTTACCCAACTATTAGACCAAGCTTCATGAGAACAGGAACCCTCTTAGATAATCTGTCTCATAAACCACCTTCATACAATTACTCCTTGATTGTTTGTTGCATGAAGGAACCACAATTTGATTAATCAGTCACCAAATAAGTGAGGATGATTTCGTACACAACTCCCTCAGATGACAGCAAAAGTTCTTAAGTCTAAAGTGGTCCAGGAACTGGTAAATCCCACATAACATTCTTATCTTCTGCTCCAAAATCTCTGATCCAAAATTTCCAATGGCATATTTGCATGGAGTTTGCTGCTCATGCTTGCTTATGAAGCCCAGACAGAGGCCTAACTGAACACATAACTTTCCAGTAATAATAGCAATGAGCCTACACCTGAAAAAATTAAATGAATTGTACTGCAGAACCTCTGGAAGAAATTTTAAACCACTTAATCCAACATCTTTGTCCTATTCCAGTCTCATCTTAGTAGGAAGGCTATTGTGAGACAGAGAGATTGTGATCTATGTCAATGGTGAGAGTGTCCACACTAATAAAATTATAGATCATTTAAAAATGAATCAAATGTCTTCCTCTAACTCTGGGAACTTGATGAGGAGCATATGGTGACGAACTCAGGGAATCCTGGCTTAGATACAAAAACTGTGGGAAACTAGATTTCTGGTATAATTTCTAGGACACTAGGCCACATGTTAATGCTATTTAGAAAATGAATCCTAATTTAAAAACTACCATTACCATTCTGAAAGGTGCTCAAAAGAGAACAACAAACACTGACCATGGTGCTGAACCCCCAAATGACACAATAAAAGTCAATTAAATTGAGGCATCCCAGGGAATAACAAGAAAGGTTTTCACATAGCCCCTTTGTGCATGTCAGTCTTCTACAGGAGATAAAGAACAATTTACCCTCTGAATAAAATAGCCAATCAAAATTCTAATTACAGCTCTACCTTTTAGCAGAACATAAATGAAAGTTCACTTTAAAAGTTGTTGATGAGGATAAATCTGTCATGGACAAAGGGTTTGTGGTTAAAGGGAATTGTATTGATTTGTTGGAGGATGGTCCCTTTGAAACAGAACATTGTTTTAAGTAAATCGATTGAATCTACTGTGGGTGCCTAAGTAAGACATTGGTTTAAAGTCTCATTTAAATAATTGATCATCATTTGTATTTATTAATGGCATTTAACTGAACTCCCTCCCACTAACCCCTTTTATTTCACAAAGATCAGATCTGCAAGAGGCTCATTATTTCCCAACTTTTCTAAATGACTTCTCCAAATGTCTGGATCTGCTCTTCACTCAAGGGGGAACCTTGTAGGAGATTTGATGGAGAAATCAAGGATTTATTTTTGTAAAAGAAAATTAAGTTTAAATGTGAACATTGTAGCTTATGATAAAATATTTCATGAACATATGTTTTTTATTGATATGGGACACATGAAAAATGCAACTCGGTTGCCTTTTGAAGAAAAATCTGAACCATCCTTACACTTACACCAGAGATTTATAACCTTAAGAAAAAATGGATAGATTTGAGGTGGTTCATGAACTTGGATGGGTAAAAATGCATCTTAAAGTTCACTAACCTTTAGCTGAAACTTAGCATTTCTTTTAATTTAGTTAGAGGATAAATATTTTCAAAATGGTGACCATGAAAACCAGTCATAAATTATACACAAATGATTGTTCCAGAGGACAAAGAGGGAGAGATATTTTATGAACAACTCAACACCTTCCAAGTTAAATCACTTTTAAATCACAGTGACTTCAATGAAAAAAGGTCAGTTAGAAAGTAGTAAGCATAAAATAAGAAAATATGGATCAAGAGTAGAAATAGATTTCCTTCAGACTAAATTATAGTACCTAAGCCACCTCATGTATTGCTGCTGAAATATATTCATTCAGCTAAGTGCAATTGTTTCATAGCTTGAGTATTCTTTGGCATTGTTCCTTTGTAGGATTGGGATGTAAACTATTCTCTTCCAATCCAGTGGCCATTGTTGAGTTATTTTCAACTTTGCTGTCATAGTGAGTACAGCATTTTAGCAGCATTACCTTTTAGGATTTTAAATAGTCTTTTTATTAGAAATACTTCCTAAGACCCATTTAACTTCACTTTATTCTCCAGGATGTCTGACTCTAGATCAGTAACCACACTAACATGGTTATTGGTGGTATTAAGATCTGTCTTGAATAGTTCTTCTGTGTATTCTTGCAACCTCTTCTTAATTTGTTCTACTGTTAAGTCTCAGTCAATTTTTGCATGAAATGTTCCCTTGATATCTCTAATTTTCTTAAAGTGATCTCTTGTCTTTCCAATTCTATTGTTTTCTTCTATTTCATTGCATTTCTCATTTAAGGAAACCTCATCTCTCCTGGAATTCTGTGTATAGTTGGATATATCTTATCCATTTTTCCCCTTTCATTTTCCTTCTTTCCTCAGTCATTTGTAAAGTCTCATCAGATAGCTATTTTGTTTCCTTGCTCTTTTTGTTCTTTGGAATATTTTTTGTTGCTGCTTCTTGTACAATATTGCAAAACTCTGTCCATTGTTCTTTAGGCACTCTATCTACCAGAGCTAATCCCTTAAATCTATTTATCACATCCATTTCATATTGATAAGGGTTGTTATTTAGATTAACTATATGATTTAATGGTTTTCCCTACTTCAATTTAAGTCTAAATTTTGCAACAAGTTTATACATATTTTATTGAAAAATTTACTTGATCAATGCAATCTTCTGTTGCTTGATAACTATATCCAAATTAATTTTAATAAAATATGACTTTTTCTTTCTCCCTCATATCTATTGTTTCCCACTGACCTACCTTTTCCATCCCTTTCTATCCATAGTAGAGTTCCATTCATATAACAAATTAGTAGAATGAAGAGGTCCAAATGATATGTTAGCTATGTCCAAGTTTAGCTTCAGCTTTCTACAGTGGAATATAAGGATAGAATTTGGAAGAAATAGGGATTCTTGAGACAATCTCTTGGAATCAAGGAAGCATCTAAAATTTAGTGTCATCCTGTGCCTATTGAGGGCTCCTCATGATCATTCATTTAACAGAATTGAGTAGCTTGCTTGCATCATCATCCTGATTAAGATAAATTGGGAGCAAGAGTCCAGTTCAACATCTTACCTCTACTTCTTCAAGCTTTCTTATATGACTAGATCCTTGGGTGCTCCTTACTACTTGTATGCCTTCACACAAACAAGCTACTCAATCATTGGGCCTCAGTTTCTCCATCTTTAAAATGGGAGGTAGTTGTTTGCAAGGATCCCTTCCAGCTCTAAACCTTATGTGTATGTGACTGGGGCTCTCCTAGACACTAAGGCTGAAGCTGAGGCTCAGATTACTCTATCAACTACACAGCCAAAGTTACATTTCAATGATATGCTATGCAGACAATGCTACTGGAAAATGATCTTTACCGAAGTTGCCAATATAAATCAAGATGCACAAGATGTTCGGAGGCAGAGAATTCAGATACACTGCAATATTCCTCCTAGAAAGCTAGATTTTTATTCACTTGACTGGACCTCTATCCTTTGCTAGTGTGTCAAAGGGAAATTTAGGTCTCTCCCCTTCACTGCTCAAGGGTAACAGGGTTATAACCATTTTTTCCACCAAAATTAATAGTTACTACCTTTCTTCATTCTTAAATGCTTCAGATAAACATCCTCTCACTTCCCCAGTTCCAGTGACCATTAACGATCACACTGACAGAGAAGAGCTCTGGAGGTTTAAGGTGAATGGGGAAGAGGTTACTAAAGAGAAGTAGATCACTCAACCACAAAGTCTGAGGAGGAAAACATTTTTTCCAATAGCCCTGACTTCTGAGACTTAAGAATCGCACAGGAAGCCATGTGCCCTGCATTCTTCCAAGGTGAAACAACGGATCCTAATAACTTACCTTATTTCTCTATGTTTCTCAAAATGAAAATGTAAATAATCTAGAATTCTGAAAGCATTTTTTTCCCTTTCTTAATAAATACTCCTTGGGACTCTAAACAATCCCGAAACTTGAATCCCTTACATATTTTTAAAAATCAGGATTATACTAGAAGATATGGAGAATAAGGAGAAAACTCATTTACACAAAGAAAATGGCCATTTATAAATTCTGTTATATAAAATATTCTGGTCTCTGTGAATCAATTATCTGTTTGCCACAAACAATCTTTCAGGAAAATATTATTTCATCTAATGTGTAAATGAAAGCAGATGTAATGTCTCTGGAGTCCATCTGGAGCCTCCAACCTCTCCCAAACCATCAATCATTTATTTATGGTGCAATATTTAGGCCCTATTATTTCCCTAAAATTCAAACATTTAAGAAAATGAAAGTGGAGGCAAAAAGCAGTCACCTAGAAAAATTCCAGCTCACCAGTCAAAGAAGAAATGATGCTTTCTATAGTCCTCTCCCAGATGCAGCTGAACTGGTGGCTGTATATACTAACACCCATGTGGCATAAACAGCCCAGTGAGCTCTGCTGCTGCTGCTTGTGAGGAGGGGACAAAGGGCTATTAGCAGTCACTGCCAGCCCTCCCCAGAGAACTCTTAGGATTTGGAAAATCTTGTGGATTTTGTCAATAAGAGAAACATATTAAATTCTACTGAAACTGAAATGATGTATTAAAACAAAATTGGGCTAAGGGGGATATAAGGAGAATGATAAAATATTTAAAATAATTAATTCAGTGTTTCTTGTCATGGGATACAATAAAAGCAGTTAAATCAAATGATGTAGACTCCCTATGTGAATGAGAGAAAAAAATTAAGGGCACGTGTAAAGGATTAATAAGGCAGAGGTAGGAAACAGCAACTCCCAATCATGGAGCCCCCTTGACAAGATAATCTGTGGGTTTGCATCAGATTCTGAGCTTAGACAGATGTGGTTATTGGTACTTGTCAGATAATACCAATAGGTAAAATAATTTAATAAAATAGTATAGTAATAAAAGTAGCAATAACCATATTTTCTCCATAAACCTGGTTCATAATTTCTAGAAATATACACAATCAGCAGAAACAAAACAAAATAAACAATTCTTACTCCCTCTACAGTGTACACATGGAAGAATGCCTTTGTAACCAGCATGTGTGACCAGCATACACACATGGAGAAATTTTATGTCTCTGGCACTGCAGGGCTACTGATATTTTCTGGTGGCAGCATTCTCTCCCAGCTGGGCTTGCTCCCTGATGATTTTTATTTCTTATGCTGTTCAGCATCTTTTAGATGTTTTTTATATGGTCTTATGATTGATGCCAAGCAGAATTTCACCAGGGATGGGTTTGCAGAGTTTTCTCTACTCTGAGATAAATCTGGAATGTTCAATTGAGGTATCACCCTATCTTCACAAGGGGGAGAGTGAGTCCTGAAATCTCTGACTTCAAAGGTCAAGAAATTTTTTTGTTATAGCTTTTAAAAGAAACAACATTTTTTAAATTTTATAGAGCTAGAATAAAATAATAAAATTTATCTGGAAGAAAGAGAGGTCAAAAATATCAAAGGAGTCAATGAAAAAATAAATTAAAGGAAGGTACCAAATCTCAATCCATACTACCAGGGACCAAGCATCAAAAGAGTCTGGTACTGGCTAAGAAATAAAATTGTTGATGAATTGAACATAGTAGGTCCAAAATATACAGAAGTAAATGACCATAGTAACCTAGTGTTTGATAAACCCAAATCCCAGTCTACTGTCCAAGAACTCACTATTCAACAACAACAACAACAAACTAACAAAAAAAACCTCAGAAAACTAGAAAGCAGCCTGGCAAACATTAGAGGTAGACCAATGTGTAACAGTTAAGTGGTACAGTAGATAGAGTGCCGATCCTGGAATCAGTAAGATTCCTCTTAACAAGTTCAGATCTGGCCTCAGATACTTAATAGTTGTGTGACCCTGGGCAAGTTGCTTAACACTGTTTGCCCCATCTGTCAAATGAGCTGGAGAAGGACATGGCAAACCACTATAGTATCTTTGTCAAGAAAACCCCAAATGCGATCACAGAGTCAGACACGACCAAAACAACCCAACAACAATATGTCATACCATATGTTATGATAAGCTTAAAATGGGTGTATGATTTAGACATCAAAGTGGATGTAGGCAAGTTAGAGGAAGACAGAAAAGATCGCCTGTTAGACCTATGGATAAGGGAAGAATTCATGGCTAAACAAGAGACAAGGGAGTATCACAAGAGGTAAAAGGGATAACTTCAATTACATAAAATTTAAAAAGTTTTGTACAAACCAAACCAATGCAGTCAAAATTATAGGGAAAACCAGAAATTGGGGGGGAGGAGAATCTTTTACAGAAAGTTTCTCAAAAGTAAATGGAACTGGGTCAGATTTATTAATGGTTAAAATATATGAACAGGCAATTTTTTCTGATTAAGTTATTTAAAGGAATCAAAGCTACCAGTAGTTATATGAAGGAATACACTAAATAACATTCAAATTAATGAGAAATAATAAAAATAAATGCAAATTAAAACAACACTGAGTTACCATTTCACAGCCATCAAATCAGCTAACATAACAGAATAGGAAAATTACAAATACTGGAGGGGACATAGAAAAATAGAGACACTAATGTATAGTTGGTAGAGTTACAAACTGGTTCAATCATGCTGGAGGCATCTAGGTGACTCGGTGGATAGAGCACTTGGCCTGGTGTCAGGTGAGCTCAAATCTGGCCTCAAACAGTTACTAATGTCGTGGTTGAACTTTTTAAAGGGTAAACTGAGGGAGATCTCTGAGCAAGATAACGTTTATTAGAGAGATATGCTACCTATCAACAAAGGGGTCAAGGGTTTGCCTCCGTTTATGCTAGAGATTGAGCAAAAGGGCAGCTCCCTTTTTATAGGTTTTGAAGAGTAAAAAACAAAGACTAGAACAAGGTGGACAACATCACGGAATTAAAAGCAACGTAATTGCTTCCAGAGCCAAGGGACAGGGAACAACATAATTTTCTGGAAGTTTGGTAATGGGAATTAGTAATAACATCCCTTCTTCTCTTATGAGACTTGGAAGTTCTCTTTGTGTGAGTCCAGATGCAAGATAGTGGCCCAGACTTTTGGATGGTAAACCAGACATTCTTGAAGGATAGTTTGATGGCATAAAGATATTAGACTCAGCCCTCTTACTTTTCAAATGCATTCTCTGTCAGTTAAATTCCTTGGGCAGAAGAGCAAGATTTTTAAAATTAACCTATTTACAGGACAGCTAAACTCCGAGTTAAGTTCAGGGACAAAGGACCATGACCAAGGCAGTTATAAGCAGTGACAGGACAAAATCAATTTATTATAAATAGCATTGACAAGAAAATGATACAGGATCAATCTTAACCTTCTCAGTAGGTGGGCAAGTCACTCAACCTCTGTTTGCCTTAATCCACTGGAGAAGAAAATGGCATCTTTTCCAAGAAAACCCCATATGTGGCCTTAAAGGGTCAGACACAACTGAATGACTGAACAAGAAATCACACTGGAGAACAATTTGGAACTTTGCCCAAAGGGATATAAAACTGTGTATAGCTTGTATTCCAGGGGTCTGTATTCCAAAGCAATATAAAAAGAGAAAAGGAATACAATATTAAAAATATTTATAGCAACTCTTTCTGTGGTAGTAAAAAAAAGGAAACTGAGGAGATGCCCACTCATTGGAGAATGGATGAACATGTTGTGGTATATGATTGGGATGGGATATTATTTTGCTATAAGAAGTGATGAAAGGAATGGTTATAGAAAAACCTAGGAAGGTTTATGTGAACTGATGCAAAGTGAGTAGAAATAGAACATTATACAGTATTGTAATAATGATCAGCTATGAAAGAGTTAACTACTCTGATCAAGATAATGATCCGTGATAATTCCAAAGAACTCATGAGGAAAAATGCAAAAATGCTATCCACCTTCAGAAAGAGAAGTGATGGACTCTGGGTGCAGATCAAAGCATAAAAGCATATTTTTTTTCTCCCCAGTGATGTGGTTAATGTGGAAATATTTTGCATGACTTCATATGTATAATGGGTACTGGATTTCTTGCCTTCTCATAGTGGGGAAGGAGAGAATTTAGAGGTGAAAATAAAAAAAAAATAAAGAACCTAAATAAAAAAAAATATTGAAACAACACTAATAAAGTCAGACTAGTGAAAACAAATATAATGAGATTTATCATTCCTCTACAACCCCAGCCTCAGGCTTGAGTTTTAAGCTAGAAGTGAACTTAGCAGGCAAAGACTGAAAAAAAATAATGTCCTCCCATGTTTGGGGTGCTGAAAGACATAGATGATTTATATTTAAAAAGGACCTTGAGGTTAGCAAAGGGCTTTCTTCACTACAACCTGATGAAGTAGGCACTACAGAAGTGATTATCATATTTGCTTTTATATGGTATGTATCTATGTGTGTGTGTATGTATGCATGTATGTATATATATGTGTGTGTGTGTATATATGCACAGATATGTACTATATTGTGGTCATTATATAAATTACTCTCATCCTGCATAAAATCTTATATCTTTTACCAAGTTTCTCTCAATTCTTTGTCGTTTTTTATGGTACAATATTCCTTGTGTTTCTATGCATTCAATAGAATTTATTCAGTCTTTTTTCACTTAGTAGCAAGGTTTTTGTAGTTGTTTGCTTCTATGCACAAAGTACTGTAATAGTGTAATATGTGTGTGTGTGTGTGTGTGTGTGTGTGTGCGTGCCCGTGTGGGTGTACACTTTCCCTTAAGATCTATGCCTAACATTGGTAGGGCTGGGCAAAATGTATGTCTAGTTTGATAACTAACAAAAATCCAGACTGCTGCCAAGAACTTTTTGTGAAGATTTCCCCACTCTCAGTCAACATTTCCTGATTCTTGTTGCATTGCAAAACTATTTCTATTGATTGTTGCCACCCCTACTTTTGGCCTGCTGGGACTATAAAATATATTCATTTTCAATTACTTTAGCTTAAAAGAGTCTATTGACTTATAGTGTTTGTCACCTAACCATTTGGAGCTCATATAATATAATATGCTGGTCTATGCCTAATTTCTGGCAAAAACAATTTCAAGTTTTCCCAGTCTTTATCAAAGACTTTATCTTTTACCAGCATTTTGTGACCACAGGTTTAACTAACATGATGCTACTATGTTTTATTATTTTTGGATTTTACTTACTTCTTTTGTCTTAATAATATTTTTTTCTATTTTTTAAGCTACCAAATGGTTCTAATATTTTTAACAACTAGAACGGTGATTTCATCAGCATAGATATGGAGCTCATGTGAGAACTCCATTTACCACCGTAGATGGATAACTGTGCTTCAATATATAGTGTCAAAGAGTTGCTCTGGGCGCTGAAAGAGTAAGAGAATTATCCAGGGTCACACAGACAGGACCTAGGACTTGAATCCAGGTGGTCTTGAAAAAGGTCAGTTTTCTCTTCACTATACCACTGCTTCATAATTTAGTTAGAGACCCAGTAATATTAATTGACTTTTCATCCATCCTTGCCCCATTATTTCACCTGGAATTCTCAAC
Source organism: Notamacropus eugenii (assembly GCF_028372415.1). Classification (NCBI taxonomy): domain Eukaryota; kingdom Metazoa; phylum Chordata; class Mammalia; order Diprotodontia; family Macropodidae; genus Notamacropus; species Notamacropus eugenii. Next base: position 65,323,932 of record NC_092873.1, read on the forward strand.
CTTTTATTCTTCCAGATGAATGTTGTCTAACTTTGTAAAATAACCTCATAGTTACTAACTGCAGCTACTTCACTAAAACAACACTTTGATTATTCCGATGTGGAATGTACCTAGGCTCAGGTAATCTTCATTGTCACCAGACTTGTAACAATTTGGTCCCTTGGTGCACCATGAGCAACTAATACTCTACTGGCAACTCTACTGCAAGTCATACATTTTTTCAGTATAAAATGGCAAACAATGGTGATTCAATCCCCACAAAAAGAATCAGTATAGACTCCCAGGGTGATTGATGTCATGGGCTTTTGCATCCAACACTTACTATTTTTAATGTCATTTATTTCATGAAATATTTCCTGATTATATTTTAAAAAATTAACATTCATTTTTTAAAAAATGACTTGCAAACTCAAAGTTTAAGAAATGAATGCTGAGAATTGCTTTTGCATGCAACTGAAAAATAAGAAATATAGATAATGGAGTATATAAATCTATCTTGCCCTACAAGAAAAGAGAGAAGATGGGGATAAGGGAAGGGAGAGGTGTGATAGAAGGGAGAGCAGGTTGGGGGAAGGGGTAATCAGAATGCACAGTATTTCAGGGTGGGGGAGGGGTGAGATGGGGAGAAAATTTAGAACTCAAAATGAATGTTGAAAATAAAAAAGGAAATGAATTTTAAAAATGGGAAAGACTTGAGAAGTCAAACAAAATAATCATTATACATGTGAAGTCATGTGAAACATATTTCCATATTTGCCATGTTGCAAAAGGAAAATACAAAAGTTCAATTAAAAATAAAGCTTTTTTTTTTTTAAGTCCACTTCAGTCTGTGCTCAGAGTTTCTCAGTTCTCTACGGATTTGGAGAGCATCTTTCATCGTGGATCCTTTGGAACTGTCTTGGATCATCAAATTGATCAGAGGCGCCAAGCCTTTTCCAGTTGATTATCATCACTACACTCTGACTAGAACCTGGTTCTCAAGAGCTCCTGTTGAGTGCAAAAGGGGAGTACCCAGGAGTATTTCTGTTCCCTGCTTTATTAGGAACATCCTAAACATAACAATATCAACCATTCATAAATTATATAATAAATTCTAGTTTATTTGAGGCCCCCAAATACTTCACCTGCCTCCCACTTTTCAATGTGGCATTATTTATAATGCCTGGAGGCTGGTGAAAAGATCCGAATATAGGAACATAGGAAGGCATACTGGGGGACAGAGAAGTGAGTCCTGGATCTCAATTCAGAAGAACTGGGTTCAAATTGCCCCTCTGCCACATCTACATCTACCTTGGCAAATCATTTCATCTCTCAGAGACTCAGTTTCCTTATCTACAAAAGGAGGGATTGGACCTACTAGCATCTGAGATCCTTTCCAACTCTAGATCAATGATCCATGACCCTCCATTATCAATGTGTTTAGGGCTGGACAACCACAAGTTCCTTTTAAATTCCATTTTCACAATAACCAAAAGGTATGTGCCCTATGCTTTTCCTGGAGGAACATTCTAAACTCCTACTGAAATGAGGTAATTGAAGGGGAAGTAGGAGGCTTTCATGACAGAGTGGGATCGCTCCACAATCGGAACGCTGTGCTTTAAATCCTGTCCTTAGGATTGTACCCCCTTTCACAAGGCCTGAGTGTTTACTCTCTACCAGAGATCAGCTTTGAGCCACAGACTGAGCTTTCTGTGGCTTTAACTGCATTTGAACCAGTGTAGCAGCTGTGACTGGGCTGGAAATGCCTAGCAAATGGAAAGCAAGTTAGGAGATCAAGGTGAGTAAAGAGCCTCTGCCAGATACCTAGCAGCTTGACAAATATCTTTCCAACCAAGGGTGTCCATGATCTTGGGCAGCAGCCAAATCTCTAAGAGACCCCAAGTGTCTCACAGTGAGAGTCATTCCCTAGACAGAAGCTTTAAAAAAACTGAGAGATGTGAAGGTTAATGAGCAATGAACTCCAGATGCTTCCATCATTGGGCTGTGTCCAGTTAGGACATTGGAAGCCTGGGAATGAGCGGTGGACCTCAGGTACAGAATGAGACATGTACAATGCATGCATTGGTTTTGCCTGATCATACTTGTTTGATGCAGGGGAAGAGAGAGAGATATAAATTGGAGGGGGTGGGGAAGATAAACATATTAGGGAAAGATCTTTTAAAAAATCGTAGAAAAAAACCAGAAGGAAATTCAGAATGGGACACAGGCAACAAAAGCTTTATTCCTGCTGTATTAAATGTAAAATGCAAAGAAACTAAGTTACATTTTACATGAAATTTCCCCTTTTTTTGTGTGTATATTGAATGCCCATTTCTATACATGTCTAAGCTTACTTAAACTTTTTTTAAAAAGAAGTCTTGCTGACTGTATTGTCAGCTGCCTCCAGCATCTGTTAGAAGAGGAAGGGGAGAGCTGCTTGAAGACGTTGTGGTACAAACATTAAGTTGCCACTATGTCATTTAGAAAAACCATCAAGTCACTAGCTTCAAAGTCATCAGACTGAAAGGTTCCTGTCTTTTGGTCTCTGGGAGTTTTTTTTTTTAAGATGCTAGTGGAATTTCCCAGCACTCCCCCTCAGCTAAATTGGGATGCATGCAGTTCAAACAAGCCCAAGAACTGGCTGGCAAACACTACCAAGGAGTGGACCACACATACCATCTGCTACCAAAGGTTATGGAGAATAGATTTAGATCTACAAGAGACCTTGAGGTCATCTAGTCCAAAGAAAGACCCTGAGGTCGAGGAAAGTTAGGGGACCTGCCCCAGGCCACACAAGTAATCTGTGACAGTTTAGATTTGCATTCAGACTCCCTGGACTCCATATTTCACAGTTAATCACTTGGAAGGAGAGTCTGACCTGTTTCATATTCTTCAACAAGAGCTTCTCCAAAGAGAGTAAGTTACTGCCTGGAAAAAAAAAAATCATACGTGGAATATTTCCCTCAAGTAGCAAGGCATCAAGGAGGCAAGAAACTCTCTGGGCATCAGCTTCCTATTCTAGAAAATGAGAGGGTAAATTTAGAGAATTTCAGGCTTTGCCTCATTGTCTTACATTCTGTGTTCTATAAATTCTCCAACTCTCCAAGTTATAGGCAGAGTAACAGAGCAGAGAGAAGAGAGTAAAGGGAAATGGACATTTGGGAAGCTCTTTCTGAGCATCAGAACATCCCATTTGTCAAGAAGCTCAGATCTCATTACAGTCCTTCTGTGAAGCAGCCAGAAACTGAATTGGGAGTGCTCACTCTTACTTATACTACTTGGCTTCCAGGCTAATGAACAATTAACTCCAGATGCTTCCAATCTCTGTCAAGAGTGAAAGGGGCAGAGGAGAGAAACCTGGGCAAGGCTGGATGCAGAAGAGCAAGAAAAGCCAGGGTTTCCCATTGCCTGGTGGAGAGGGAGTCTGTTTATGTCTCACTCCTCCCAGGAGTAGGTGGAACATTTATTTTTTTCTTAATTCTTTCACCTGAAAAATAAGTCTCTAGGAATTCTGTCACTTACATGAATCACATTAATGGGAATTTATCACAATGACTAGAATGTCAAAGCATGAAAGGGACCTTTGAGATCATCTTGGTCTACTTGATAACTTTACAAAAGAGGTAATTGAGGACCAGGTGGGTGATGTACTTTTCGCAAAGTTATAGAGCTAGATAGTGACATATTGAATTGTAAATGTTTTGAGCTCTCTCTCTCTCTCTCTCTCTCTCTCTCTCTCTCTCTCTCTCTCTCTCTCTCTCTGTCTTTTTGCACATGCACACTGCAGAAAGTGTGTGAAGTGGAAAGATGTGTGGCCATGGAATATGACTAAAGGAAAAGACTGGAAACCCATATGTCTAGTGTGTGCTCATGTAGGGAACATTTACAAGGACATACATGGCCAGAGACATCTGCTTATCTGATGTCACAAGGCTGTTTATGTCCTCTGGTGGTATGACCACTTCATGGGTGTCATGGTTCCCCTGGGCACACCATTTCTGTTGGTGATCCATCTCCAATTTTGTTTAGGTCACCTCTACTAGCCCTCTCCACTGACTATGTGGTCATTCAATTGCTCTCCCCTAGGCTCTACTGAACTTTAAGTATTTTTGCTAAATGTTAATCTCTGCTGAGATACAGCATCAGCTATTCATGCAGAGACTCTCAGTCCACCCTCGTCTGTAAAAGGTTATAAGCTAGTACACCTGTACAGGTCATCCTGTCTAGCTAACATTAAAGTAGAAAATGCCTAGCTAACATTAAGTATTTCCTTTTGAACTCTCCTAGTCTCAGATAACTATATGATTTAAAATTTAAGAGTTTTCATCAATGCCTGTGAAATCCCTGATAGTGATGGTCTAGATCCTCAAAACTCATCCAGTGATTCCACAACAAAACAAGAAACAAACAAAAAGCAACAAACCAAAACCAAAGCAACCAGCCAGAGGGCCTTTTGAGTATTTATAGAGTGATGGTGATAAAAAGATTTCCCTCAATTGAAATATGTGATTCACATACAAATGAGGTCAAGATGAAATACAAAAGGTTATAAGAAGCCTGTAGACTCCACTCCATGTTCCATATTTCGGCTTCTTTTATATACACATTTGTCAATGACTTATGTTGATACTTACAAGCTGTGTGATCCTGGGCAAGTCATTTCACCCTGTTTGCCTCGGTTTCCTTATCTGTAAAATGAGCTGGAAAAGAAAATTGCAAACTACTCCAGTATCTTTACAAGAAAATGTAGTCCCCAAACGTGGTCAAAGAGAGTTGGACATGTTTGAAAACTACTGCACAACAACAGCAAGAATGGAAAAACTTGATGCTGTCCATGCTTAGAATACTCTCCCTTCTCACGTCTGCCTCTTGACTTTTCTGGTTTCTTTTGAGCCCCTGCTAAAATCCCACCTTCTTCAGGAATCCTTCCCAATCCTTCTCAATTGTAAGGCCTTCTCTGTTTCAGGCATTTCCGGTTTATCCAACGTAAGCTTGTTTGTGTATATTGTTTTCATGTCATTGCCCCCAATCAGACTTAAGCATTGGGAAGGTAAGCAGTACTTGGTCTTTCTTTGTATCCCTAGCACTTAATACAGTGTCTAGAACATAATACATACGTAATAAATGGTTGTTGAGTGACTGACTCTATACAATTACGTGATTTTATCTTTTTTTTAATGTAGTGTAAGACAACTTCTTGACCTGTACTGTTTCTTCTGAAGGATATATATATAATATAAATTATACTATAATTATTATATAATTATATTATATGATACATAGTATTAAATAATTACAATTATATACATACATACATATATATATGTATATATACATGTGTATGTATATACACACCATTCTTGGTCTAGAAGGAAGCTGAGTGGCACAGTGGGCAGTTTGCTGGAACTGGAATTAGAAAGACTCATCTTCCTGAGTTCAGATCTTATCTCAGACACCAGTTGTATCACCCTGAACAAGTCATTTAACCCTATTTGCCTCAATTTCCTCATTTGTAAATTGACCTGGAGAATAAAATGACAAACCTTTCCAGTGCCTTTGCAAAAAAAAAAAATTGGGGATGAGGGGAATCAAGAAGCGTTGAACATGACTGAAAAGTGACTAAACGACAATCTAGGGTTATATTCCAGATATAAATCTTTCCCTGCCAAATCTCCATAATACTAAGGTCAATTTTTCTTCCTTTTATAATATCTAGATCACCTTTCATCTCTCTTGTAATTCTTGTTTGCATTTGTGAGATACATGAGTCCATTTTCAACTTTTATCATGAGCTTTTTTCCCTTTGAATTATTATGCATGTCTACTGTTATTTTTCTAACATTGTAGCTACATTCCACTCTTTCTAGCTTTGTAGGTCTAGCCAACTTGTTTTCTCTTCTCATATTCCTCCTTTGTTTCAGACCCTTTGATTAGATGTCCAAGACTCCAGGCAAATACTTTTGTGCAAGGTGCACTCTATCCTTGGCCAAGAAACCATCATTGCTATATTGTAAGTCATGATCCAGAAATTTGAATCCCATGTTCTCATCTTACCATCTTTTTAACCAGTTGGTCACTTCCCAAACCTGTCTTTATCTTCTGATGCACTTTTCTTGCATAGTCAGCAGTTATATAAACACCTTGGTTTCCTTTTTAAGGTTCATAATTCTTAGGAATGCTTTCCAGATACTTTCTGGCAAAAACTGGCTTATGACACCCTCATTCCCTGCTACCAGTTTGTGAAACTCCTGCATTAGGTAATAGTTGTCAGGTCTCAAACATCTGAGCCTAGCTGGGATAGATACTGAACTCCCTGATAGAAGTTCAGTCAACAAACAGCTGTCTTCAAAGTGATTGAGAACCCTTCCTTGGACAAAAGCTGAAACTCAGTAGAGACACCCCCTCTCCCAATGGCTTTCATCTCCACATGGCTCCTCATTCCCACATTGGGATTTCTTGTGATCTGCACTGATGCCCTCTCACTTGACAGTGGTGGTCATTGTCAAACGTCACTCCTTGAATAGTAAGTGACTGCTTTGTAGAATTCCAGAGGCTCAGAGACTTTCTGGGGTGAACTGGAGCAGAGCAAGAATCCCCTGCTCCAAGCAGCTTCCCAAGTAACCTCTGAAATTCCTCCATGAGACAACTCTGCTATGAATATGGTTTTCCTTAAAGCAGACCTAAATTTGCCTAACTGAAATTCTTACTCATTCCCCTGTATCATCTTTTCTGCAACTCATTAATCAGTCCACCAGTAAATACTTAGGAAGCAACAACTGTGTGCCAGGCACATCCTTTCAGCCAGCTGCCATGGGTTACACTCCAAGTCTCCTTTGGGGTCGAATTCTCTACTTTTATCTCCTGCTTCGCATGAGATATCAACTCTAAATCGAATCATAAGTATCAGTTACTGGTACTGGCACAAATACAGAGCATGCACACCACAAATCACACACACATTCACACACACACATTTCCCCCCCACATACATACATTCCCCCCACACACACACAAACACACATACACCCTACTTATGCCCATGCTCTCCACATTTTGCTGGAAGTGAGGCCCCAAGCCTTTGTCATACTTGTTTGTGGGGGCTTTGGAAGGAAAAGAGCCAGCTGTGACTTGATTCGGTCTAAACTCCAGAGCTGTAACTTGTGCTCAGTTTGTCAGTACCTTGACAGGTAGAACCCAAATTGGCTCCATTCAATTTACTGGGATCTCTGTCTCTTTCCTTATTTTAGAGTGCTTCACTGAGTCCTCTTCTTCTCTAACTTTTCCATTTCCTAATTAGAATATTTTCATATTGGAAATACCATCATTTGTCCGGATTGGAAAATGTGGATGAAAATTAAGTTGAGAATTAGTTTAGTGAAGTAAGGTGAGATGAGGGAAGAAAAGAAGGTTTCTAAGCCCTGAGGGACTAAAATTTGCAGGAAGTAAGAATGGGACCAATTCATTCTTTGTATCCAGGCCCAAAAAGTCCTTGACATTCAGGTCATTAATCAGCATTGCAAATGGCCTAGTCGAATTAGGTCAAGTTCATTTACGTTCTGTCTCTGGGGACTAAATAAGGGGCCTAGATTGATATCATGGCATTTGCATCATGACACAATAACATTTGCATGATACTGTAATGTACAATACAGTACATCTCCCAATGCCCTGGAAATTCATGTGGACTGGGTGTCAAGTAAAGTTTGGCATCCATCTTTAAACTGGATCAGCTACTCAGATGCTTAGAATCTGTTAAAAATCATAGGAGTAAAGAGAGGAAAGGGCATTTTTACACCATAATACAAATTAGATGAGGGAGTCTTGGACCTGCGTGGAATGAAAGTACCATTGAATAGAATGCAGAAGGCTTGACTAATATTTTCTAGTTACAGGGTTTTTGATAATAAGGTATGTGTACAGAGGGCTTTGAGGTATTATGTGCTTAGTGGATAGAGAACCAACCTCAGAGGCAAGAAGAACAGAGTTTGGGTCCCATCTATGACATACTATCACATGTGACCCTGAATAAGCTCCATAACCTGTCTACCACCACACTGCTCTTTGAATTTCAGATCTCTTGAAAGCTAGGTGCTGATATGCCTCAGAAGAGTCTCATTCTGTACTGAGACTTCCCCATACCATTGGAATCAGAAATCCAATTTTTAACCTGGATTCTAAAATTTGCAGTGTGTTTTAGATGTGTTGCCTCATTTTCATTTCTACAATAACCCTACGAAGAAGGTCCATGTGACAGATTGGCATTATTATCTACTCTACTGATGAAGGAACTAGGTCTCTGAGATGTTAAGTGGTTCAGCCATAGCCACACAGATCTCCAGGACTCTACCCACAAAGCCATGTTTCTTTGTCTGTAAGTCATTGCATGCTTATGAGCCGGCTTCCTCATTTGCAAAATAGAAATAATATATGAATCCCAGGGTTGTTGTGAAAATCAATTCAGATCATTCCTGGGAAAGCACTTTGTTAACAAGAAATTGCTATGCTATTACTACTACTACTAACTACTTGGTAGATGGAAATTTTGCTGGATTTTGGAGTTAGAGGATTTGGATACAAGTCCCCTCCTACCTCTGCCACTCCTGGTCTGAATGACCTCAGGGACTCTCTGGGCCTCATTTTCCCCATCTACAAAATCAGAGATTTGAACTAACTAGTCTCTGGAGTCTCTTTCATCTCCAAGTCTATGCTGTTTCAGAATCCACATGATGTAGGCTATGGGGTAAGATGTGGAGTCAAGAAGATCTTGGTACAAATTTCAGCATAGACACAAGTTGTGTGATCCTGGGCAAGTCACTTAACCTATTTGTTTCAGTTTCTTCATCTGTAATAATAATTATATTAATATATAATATATTAATTATACTAATTAACACATTAGTACATAATACTAATTATACTAATAATATTCATATAATGTGTTTTAAGTCTAGGAAGCATTTTGCACATATTAACTCATTTGGTGCTCCAAGCTATGAGGGAGGTACTCTTATTTTTGCCATTTTATGGATGAAAAAACTGAGTCTAAGAGAGTCTAAGTAACTTGCCCAAAGTCATATAGCTAGTAGAAATCTGAGGTGAAATTCAAACCAACTCTAGTGTTCAGTGGACTGCACCACCAAGGTATAGCTTGTAAAGTGAGGGTGTTAGACCAGATGGGCTCTAACATCCTTCTAACTCTCAATTTTTGTTCCAACCAAAACCTACTATTCTAAAACTTGAGGTGAAGAAAATAGCTCCTGAAACAAGCAAACTCTAAAACATAGGGACATGTGCTATACATATCTAGTAGGTGAACCAGGAAATTAAGTCTTTTGTTAAGTGGAACCCTGCTATAGAAATGCTTTGGAAACCCATGGGTTCTGGGATACCAGCAGCAGATAATGTTGTCACTACTTTGACTGCAAGGCTAATTCTAAATCCAGAGTAGGGAAGGGGTCATTCAACAAGTGGCTATTAAGTGTTTACTTTAAGTGAAGGGACACAAAGAGAAAACAAAACCAGTCCTTAACCTCAAGGAGTTTACATTCTATGGAGCAGACCACATGTTCAAATGTACACATGCAGAGCAGATAGAAAGCAACATGACAGGGAGCCATCTCTAACAGTTGAAGGAGTTGGGAAAGGCTACCTGCCTGCCTGCCATTTCACCTCCACACTCTTGATCTTCTTCCCAATTTGGGCTTCTTCCCCTGTGACTCTAGGCTTGGAGTGGGGAACAGTCATCATAGCTTGTTCAAGACTCACAAGTTCAATTGCAATTTCCTTGCCATCTCCAAGCCCCTCCTCTATTTCTAAATCAACTTCTAATCACAGTAGAGACATGATCAATATCATTCCTGAAAAGTATTTGTCAATCACTTGTACAACCACTTCAATCTAGTTCTCCTCTGACCTCCCAATGTTCACCCTGGAAGAACGTTCAATCATGAGTCAATAAAACAGAAAATAGATGCTTTTCTTTTAAAGCAATGAATAAAATGATAGATGCATTTGGGATCAAATGGGGACCAATTTCCTACTACTCTAACTTTGAGGGTAAGGGAAGCCCTACCTTTTTGATTCTGTTTGTGAAACATCAAAAGAAATTGTAGATTTCCCAAGAGATGTGAAGGAAATAACTCTAGGCAATATATTCCATCAAAATTAGGTATGCCTGGAAGTATGAATTACCACCTTTCACAAAAAGGATATATTTATATTCACTAGGGAAAAATATTTTTGAATCTGAAAGTCATGAATAGAGGCAAAGGTGTAATATTAAATTAAGGAGGCAAGACCAATACCATGAAAGTAAAATAATTTAAAGCTCTGATGTTCTTGACATACGACAGCCCTGTCACTGTTTCTCTGCATCTTGTTTTTTCTTCCTGCTCTCTCTATTCGGATTCTCTCAATTGCTCTGCCTTTCCCTTGTTTCTTCTCTCTCTTTTAATTTCATTTGGGGAATTTCTGGCTATCTATTAAACTCACAAACATGATTTATCTATCACTTTCTAGTTTTGCTAACATAGGGATGGGAGAATAACTAATAACTAATTTTAGAAATTTCTCTGATCTGACTCAGATAAGGGGTGGTTGATAGTCTGTTTATGGGAAGCCATAAAATTAGAAAAAAATATAGATTTCTCCAAGTCTAACAATGAATTACTGCTGGGTCCACCAGAGTCAGGGTAATTTACCTAGTTGCTATTCTGTACCTAGGCATGTTGCTTTGTGTTGTGGGAGCCTGACCCCTAATGATAAAAGTTGATCTCCCTTTTCTCAGGTTCTTGATCTCATTAAGTTGGTCACTCTGCTACCATACCTTAGATTATGGCTCATATCATCAGGGTGAGTAGAAAGAACTTGGGATAGAAAATGAATCAGACAGGGAGCAGTTATTTATTCTTACACATGAAAGAAGTCCTAAATATAAAAGTGAACATGAATAAAACAACTTAAAATAGGATTCAGGAACTTAAATTATAGCTACTGCTGTAGTCTGCCAAGAGGCTGGTGCATTTATCTTATCAGAACATAAAATGGTTTTCAGGACTATGAATTAGACATTTTACATTTCACCTCTGCTCTGCACTGTCCATAAAATTCTTGGATGACCTTCTGTTGAGAAAATGGACAAGTATGTCTAATCCTCTTCTCAGTGACTATCCTCTCCAAGCATGTGAAAATTCTTGGGGACTCATCAAATGGTACAATTCAGCTCTTATATGATGGAGCCCCCAGACCTCTCAAATTTACAAGGTAACCACTAAATCTAGAAGTATTCATTTCAGTATTGATACGTGTTTGCCTAGGATCAAGAAAGAACAAAATTCAAAATCATAAGTCTAAACCCAGTCTCAGGTTTGTTGAGGCTGGGCATTGCCTTAGATTTCATCTATTCATGATCACATGAAATCCAGCATGGGAGAAATAAAGTAAACCATCCCTTCACTGGACTAGCCTCTAGATGAAGTGATGTCAAAGAGTTGTCACATCATTTGAATCTAAAAAAGGAAGAGAGACCCTAAGGGACTCCCCTTCTTTTTTAAGAAATCCACTGGGGGAGGAGCCAAGATGGCGGAGTAGAAAGACACACATATGCTATCTCTGAACCCACAGCCCATAAAATATCTGTAAAGAAGAACTCCCAACAAATTCTGGAGCAGCAGAAGCCACAGAACAATGGAGCAGATGAGATTTCTGTTCCAGAGAGACCTGAAAACCTGACACGAAAGGTCCATCGCGCACCGGACCTGGAGTGGAGCCCAGCCCTGCCTTGGCCATGCAGCACAGAGAGGAGCAGATCCCAGCAGGCTTCAGGGACAGAGTTTCCACCAGCCATGCAGGTCCCTCCACCCACAGGTGACAAGGGTTGGTGAGAGGGTCTCTTTGGGTGGCCAACAGGGGAGTTGGGTGTCCCCATGGCTCGGGCCCCCTCGGGAGGCAGCAGCGGGGGTGGCAGCAGACAAGGGCTCCCAAAGCAGGCAGGAGCCTGGATTCATTGTTGAAGGTCTCTGCATAAACCCCCTGAGGGAACTGAGCCCCGTGAGGCGGCCATGCCCCCACCTGAGCACCTGAACTTAATCTCACACTGAATAGCAGCCCTGCCCCTGCCCAAAGCCCTGAGGCTGGGAAGCAGCATTTGAATCTCAGACCCCAAGAGCTGGCTGGGCAGATCTGGAGGCGAGGTGGGGGTGGAAAGAAAACTCAGAAGTCAAGTCACTGGCTGGGAAAATGCCCAGAAAAGGGAAAAAAAAAAATAAGACTATAGAACGTTACTTTCTTGGTGAACAGATATTTCCTCCCTTCCTTTCTGATGAGGAAGAACAATGCTTATCATCAGGGAAAGACACAGAAGTCAAGGCTTATGTATCCCACACATCCAAAATAAATATACGATGGGCTAATGCCACGGAAGAGCTCAAAAAGGATTTTGAAAATCAAGTTAGAGAGGTGGAAGAAAAACTGGGAAGAGAAATGAGAGAGATGAAAGAAAAGCATGAAAAGCAGGTCAACACCTTGCTAAAAGAGACCCAAAAAAATGCTGAAGAAAATAACACCTTGAAAAATAGGCTAACTCAATTGGCAAAAGAGGTTCAAAAAGCCAATGAGGAGAAGAATGCTTTCAAAAGCAGAATTAGCCAAATGGAAAAGAAGCTTCAAAAGCTCAGTGAAGAAAATGGTTCTTTCAAAATTAGAATGGAACAGATGGAGGCTAATGACTTTATGAGAAACCAAGAAATCACAAAACAAAACCAAAAGAATGAAAAAATGGAAGATAATGTGAAACATCTCATTGGAAAAACAACTGACCTGGAAAATAGATCCAGGAGAGAAAATTTAAAAATTATGGGACTACCTGAAACCCATGATCAAAAAAAGAGCCTAGACATCATCTTTCATGAAATGATCAAGGAAAACTGCCCTGAGATTCTAGAACCAGAGGACAAAATAAGTATCCAAGGAATCCACAGATCACCGCCTGAAAGAGATCCAAAAAGAGAAACTCCTAGGAACATTGTGGCCAAATTCCAGAGTTCCCAAGTCAAGGAGAAAATATTGCAAGCAGCTAGAAAGAAACAATTCAAGTATTGTGGAAATACAATCAGGATAACACAAGATCTAGCAGCTTCTTCATTAAGGGATTGAAGGGCATGGAATAGGATATTCCAGAAGTCAAAGGAACTAGGACTAAAACCAAGAATCACCTACCCAGCAAAACTGAGTATAATACTTCAGGGGAAAAATTGGTCTTTCAGTGAAATAGAGGACTTTCAAGTATTCTTGATGAAAAGACCAGAGCTGAAAAAAAATTTGACTTTCAAACACAAGAATGAAGAGAAGCATGAAAAGGTAAACAACAAAGAGGAGTCATAAGGGACTTACTAAAGTTGAACTGTTTACATTCCTACATGGAAAGACAATATTTGTAACTCTTGAAACTTTTCAGTATCTGGGTAGTGGGTGGGATTACACACACACACATGCACACGCACACACACACACACACACAGACAGAGAGCACAGAGTGAATTGAAGAGGATGGGATCATATCTTAAAAAAATGAAATCAAGCAGTGAGAGAGAAAGATATTGGGAGGAGAAAGGGAGAAATGGAATGGGGCAAATCATCTTTCATAAAAGAGGCAAGCAAAAGACTTTTTAGTGGAGGGAAAAAGAAGGGAGGTGAGAGAAAAACATGAAGTTTACTCTCATCACATTCCACTAAAGGAAGGAATAAAATGTACACTCATTTTGGTATGAAAAGTTATCTTACAATACAGGAAAGTGGGGGAGAAGGGGATAAGCAGGGTGGGGGGGATGATGGAAGGGAGGGCAATGGGAGGAGGGAGCAATTTGAAGCCAACACTCTTGGGGAGGGACAGGATCAAAAGAGAGAATAGAAGCAATGGGGGGCAGGATAGGATGGAGGGAAATATAGTTAGTCTTACACAACACGAATATTATGGAAGTCATTTGGAAAACTACACAGATATGGCTTATATTGAATTGCTTGCCTTCCAAAGGGAATGGGTGGGGAGGGAGGGATGAAGAGAAGTTGGAACTCAAAGTTTTAGGAACAACTGTCAAGTACTGTTCTTGCTACTAGGAAATAAGAAATACAGGTAAAGGGGTATAGAAAGTTTTCTGGCCCTACAGGAAAAAAGAGAAGATGGGGACAAGGGAAGGGAGGGATGATAGAAGAGAGAGCAGATTGGTGATTGGGGCAATTAGAATGTTCGGTGTTTTGGGGTGGGGGGGACAAATGGGGAGAAAATTTAGAACCCCAAATTTTGTGAAAAAGAATGTTCAAAGTTAAATAAATTAATAAAAAAAAAGTCAAAAAAAAAAAAAAGAAAGAAAAAGAGAAATCCACTGAATCAGGTTTTCTGTCCTTGCAGACAACAAAGAGGCTTCTCACCATTTCAAAGTCCCAGCTCCTTGCCAGTGAGTCTCAAGGATAGAAACAGGTGCCCTACAGTTTTCATTTGGCTACTGGGCAGTGAGAAAATAACAACTCCAGGCATGCTTCATGGGATGCCCTTCTTTCAACAGTTTTTGGAAGGAATGCATTAGTAGCAATGGCTAATGAGGCTCCCTGTTAACAACTGGCCCCTGAGGTCTGGGACTCAGGATTATTCTCTCTGGTTTTTCTGCTGGCTAATCACACAGCCATAAGCTATCATTTTCTGTGCAATTGCATGGAAAACTGAAGGTAAATATACATTAGAAACTTCACTGATCTGACTCAGATATAAGATTATTGATAGTTTGTTTTGGGGAAGCCATATAATTAGAAGAAAATGGAATTTTTCTATAGCAATCTATAGTTATCTATATCTATAAAATATTAATGTATATGTGTCTGCATATATATGTGAATATATGCATGCATATATACATGTATATTTATAGTATCCTTTCAATCACTGATTATCTTCAAGGGGGCAAATTGTAGAGGGCAGGAATGTTTTGACTGGAAGCATCATAGTGCAAAAAGATAAGCAGTGACAAGATGGGACCAAACATGAGTGTATGTAGTCCTAATTTTTTCTCTTCAGTTTCCTAAGGGTATCCTTTAGGAGAGATGGAAATGAAGAGATCCTGATTAAAAACATGAAAAACCATTTAAATGACAAAGATGCACTTTAAAAAGAAAATATATCATATAGTTATTGACCTTTTATAAATGATAATTCCCCTTGCCTGACTAAGCTGGTGTCAGGGCATTTTAGTCATTATCTTTGACCTAGCATCATCTCAGGAATACTACACCTTTCATATTTAATTTTTTTCTCAAGAACTAAATATTGTTGGCATGCTGACTTTAAATGGCACAGAAGAACTTGTGTCTCAGCCTAGAAGCAACAGGAAGCCACTATACCTTGTCAGGAGGAGAGTGACAAGCCTGTGCAGTAAGTGATGAGCAGGGAATGGACATCAGAGGACTCAGCAAATAGTGGGAATTTTTTAAAAGATATGAAAGAGATGGAAGTAAAAGTAACTGCAAGTAATCTGGAAAAGAAAAGGAGAGTCCTGTAAAATTTATCACAGGAAGACAAAGGGCTGCCAGCACTCACAAGAGATGCCAAAAGGATCTTTGAAAATGGAGCAAGAGGAAGGTTGACAAAGAGCTAAAACCCCTGTAAAGTTTGAATGGACAAACAACTGAGAAGAAGAAAAACAGAACTCCTCCCTCCTGTTGTTGCCCTTATGTTTGCTTTGCTAAAGAGAAAGATCTTCACCTTGAGATGGAGAGAATTAAAATGTTTCATTCATTTTGATCTGGAATGAAGGATAAGTAAGAAGATGGTAAGAAGACGCTATCATCATTTAATTCAAGGCACCATTGAATGCCTGGGATGAAGATGAAAGAGACCATTTGGTATTGCTCAGCCAGAAACCTGCTGAGGTCTTCAAGGAATGGAAGCAAGTCAAAGCAAGGAGGACCTAGTCCACTATGCATTTGATCAGGCTTTGCTGCATAATAATGGTGGTGGTGGTGGTGGTGGTAGCAGTAGTAATAGTAGTAGTAGTAGGAGAAGTAGTAGTAGTAGTAGTAGTAGTAGTAGTAGGGGTGGTGGTAGCAGTAGTAGTAGTAGTAGTAGTAGTAGTGGCAGTAGTAGTAGTGGCAGTAGTAGCAGTGGCAGTAGTAGTAGTAATAATAGTAGTAGTAGTGGTGTAGTAGTAGCAGTAGCAGTAGCAGTAGTAGTGGTAGTAGGAGTAGTAGTAGCAGCAGTAGTAGTGGTAGTAGTAATAGTAATAATAGTAGTAGTAGTGGTAGTAGCAGTGGTAGTAGTAGTAGTAGCAGTAGCAGTAGTAGTGGTAGTAGTAGTAATAATAGTGGTAGTAGTAGTAGTAGTAGTAACAGTAGTAGTAGTAGTAGTAGTAGTAGTAGTAGTAGTGGTGGTAGTAGTAGTAGTAGCTGCTCACATTTATATGGACCCTACTATGTGCCATTCCTATGCTAAACTCTTTACAATTATCATCTCCTTTGCTCCTCACAAGGATTCTATTTCTATTTTCTTGAACAAATCCAACATTTCTCTGAATTCTTCATGTCTATCATTCTTTGAAGGGCAATATTATTACAATATATTTTCATATTTTATTCACACATGCTGAAATAATAGTAGCTAACATTTATATTTCACTTACTAAATGTACCAAGCACTGTGATAAGTGCTGTACAAGTATCACTTAATTTGATACTTATAACAACCCTGGGAGATAGGTGTGATTATTCTAATTTTACATATGAGGAAACTGAGGAAGGTGGAGGTGAAATGACTTGCTTAGAGTGATGCAGCTAATAAGTATCTGAGACCAGATTTGAACTCAAATCTTCTGGACTTCAAGCCCAGAGCTCTATCCTCTGCACCAAGGAGCTGCTACTTATGTTTTGTTATGTGGTATCATGTCATGTCATATTATGTCGTGCCATGTTATATGATGCAGGAGTTTTTACAAAGGAATTTTTACTTCAAAAAGATACAAAATATACAAACACACTTCCCTAAACAGTGGGAAGTATAATTCTTCTGCTCTCCCTCTGTTCCCCCTCTGTGTCTGCAGAGGGGAAGGGGAGCAGGTCCATAAATGGGTTCCCATAGAGAACAATCCAACAATCCCTTCAGGTGTTCCCAGCATTTGGGCTTCTCAGGATTTCCCTGACAGACTTGTTGGCTACAATTCCTAAACTAAGAGAGCTACCAGAGTTGAAGTGACCTTCTGAGGGTTTCATATCCAGGAGGTGTCAAATGGGAGACTTCAGCCCAGGAGTTCCTGATGTTCAGAAGCATCTCTGTCCACTACACCATGATGCTTCATTTTAGTCTCTCTCTCTCTCTCTCTCTCTCTCTCTCTCTCTCTCTCTCTCTCTCTCTCTCTCTCTCTCTCTCTCTCTCTCTCTCTCTCTCTTTATCTCTCACACACACAGTTAGGGGTATATGAGAACATATAATATATACATGATTATGTATATATACTTAGATCTAACTGTAAAAATAAATGTTTCATTTAATAAGAATGATAAAATTGCATCTCTGCACTTATCTATTTTTCTTCCATGCTTTAAATAAAGGCTATTTTTTTTTTTTGTGGCTCAATTCCTTCTATCCCCTCCTTCTCCAGTGGAAACCATGCTTTCCAGGAAAGATGTATTATTCTTCTCAGTGAATCAGAAAATTCTTGTGTCTGAGAACACAAATTCTATTCAATTTCTTGAGCCCATTTCAACCCTCTAGAAACAGGTGGGATATATGGCTCTTCCTTACTTGTTTTAGTCACCATAGTTTGCTGCTATGATCAGAATTCTCAAGTCTTCCAAAATTCATTTCTTTATATTATTGTTGTCAGCATGTACATGGTCCTGGTTATTTCACTTTGAATCAGGAAATACAAATCTTCCCACATTTCTTTGAATCCATTATAATCATTTCTTATGTCAATAAAATTCCATTATGTCCATATACTATTATTTATTTAATCATTCCCCAAATTATGCAATAACAATATTCACCTGGAAGATGAACTTTATTTTTCACTTATTTGATACTACCAAAAGAACCCTTGGACATAATTGGTCCTTTCCTTCTGTCTTTCATCTAATACTAGCACCTGCCTATAAAGTGCTTTTAAAAAAAAAAGGAAAAGGAAAGTGTTTGTCAAACCTTCCAACTCAAAGGCATTAGACCACTAATCATAAAGGATTCAGTTTGCTGTGTGGCCACACATGGTGCTGTATACTGGGACAAGAAGTCAAAAAAAAAAAAAAAAGAAAAGTTAAAGAAACAATTCCTGTCCTCAAGCAGCTTGTATTCTACTGGGAAGATGCGATACACAGACAGAAACATAATACAGAATAGATACAAAATATAAACAACGTAACCTCCAGGCAGAACTCCTCCAGCTGGGAAACTGACAGAATTCCTGGTAGATGTCACCTGGGCTGAGCTTTGAAGGAAAGTGGTGTTTCTAAGGGGAGGAGAAGATACATTTCTGGCTTGTGTTTCCATGTGAAGATGAAGTCATGCTGGTTTCCTCTCCCTGTGGCAAACAGCCTACCCTTAATGAGTGCCTTCCCAGTCTGTCTCAGCCTGCATCACTCCCTAGCAGTGAGTTCCTTAAGACTAGGGTCCTAGTGTCTAGAGATGTGTTTTTGTTTGTTTGTTTTTCTTCCCACAAGGCTTTATATCCTAAGTTTTTAGCACCCTCAACCAGTTCTAATTTTTAAAAAGTAGATACTCAGGTACTTCTGGGAGTTAATACAGCTTATCTTGGGAATTTGAAATGGAAAGTGCTGAAGAGTCCAAACCAGTCCAACAGCACACTTCAAGACAAACACCCTTCCCTCAGGCCCAGAATTAATAGACCTTTCTCTAAGATTTGCCTGGAGGTGAAAAATTGAACCTCAGATCAGGGATTCAAGAAGTACCTGGAAGTAGACCTGTATGAAAGGTGTGGGAGCCAGCAAGGCTCCTGTACCTCCCTCTGTGTGTGTGTGTGTGTGTGTGTGTGTGTATATATATATATGTGTGTGTGTGTGTGTGTGTGTGTGTGTGTGTGTGTGTGTGTGTGCGTGCGTGTATGTATATACATAATATATATACACACACATATACATATATAATGCACACACATATATATTATATACATATATACACATGTACACAAATGCATACATACACATTGACAATGAGGTTGATGCAGGCATTGCCAGAGCTAGCTCAATGTTTGGGGGGCTCCAAACAAAAATGTGGGAGAAAACACTGTATTAGACATATTAGAAGTATTAGACTGACTACCATGTGATATTTCCAGTCACCTTTCCCTTGTTTACAGAAGCATCCTGATAGTGTGTAGCTGGATATGATTCTCTTTCTATGTGAGTCATCACCATCTTAGATGCACCTGGATTTAGAAAACCTGGGCTTGAAACTTCCTAGCATTGTGACCTTGGGAAGGTTGCTCTCTGAGCCTCAGTTTTCTTATCTGTAAAACAAGAATGAATACAAGCGTTGCCTATGTGGAAGAAAACAACAAGAACCTACTGTATTCTACATTTTTGGAAATTCTGTCCAAAATAATTTCTTATTAATTTGATCATTGTTCTAAATCCAAGCATTTTAAACACAGAGAAGCAGATTTGAAACTCTCAGAGTCCAGTCAAGAATGTGGGCAATCTCTAACAAAAGATTATTAGAAATAATATCATTAGGAATCTTGTACAGGGAAAAGGTCACAATATGATAAAACACAGTTGGAGGTTCTCATTCTTCTTTTTCAAATAGAATAATAGTTCCACAATCGCTTAAAACTACTCAGTTCTTTCTTTGAACACTCCCCTCAAAGATTGTAAGAAAATCACTGCTCTCTTCCTTTCAGAAAGGAGACGAGGATGTCTCCTTGAAGTGGAACAGAACTCTTTTCCCATTAGGGGACAGAGAAGGCAAAGAGCTTAAGCAGACTTGTCTACTGCTCTTACGCTTTTCAGGGGCCTTTACTTCCCCTTTTAACCTTTTGAATACATGAAAAAGACTAGAAAAGACTTTAGACTGGAGAAATAAATATCGATTTCTTAATATTTTCAGTTAGACTTAAAGGAAGGATATTAATATGATTCCACCCCATCTCCCAGAGCTGCTTTGATGATTCAATGAGATCGTGCATTTAAAATAACTTATAACAACCACTACAGAAATCATTCTATCAGTATCATCATAGAAGTCTTCTGAACAATAAACTCCAGTGATTCTCAGTTACTTCTAGAGTCAAATACAAACTCTACTGTTTGACATTTAAAGCCATTGGCAACCTGATTCAAATTACTATTTAGGCCTTATTGGCATTATTCTGGTTCTAGGGCTCTCTCCTCTCCCTGAACTGGTTTTCTTGCTCTCACTCCCCCATGACATTGTATGTCTCATCATTGGACCTTTTTACAAGTTGTACCCCATGTCTGCCAGTGTTCTCCCTCCTTTCTTCTGTTGCTTGGAACCCTCAGTTTTCTTCAAGGCCCAGCTCTGACATTTCCATCGAACGCCTAGTTGCCTCTTCTGCCACCCTATAGCTGGTATCTCTACCTCTCTGCCCTCCCCACTCCCCTCAGTAACTTTAATTTGCTGGGTGTATGTATTCTACAATAAGATCTGTATCTGCATTGTTATGCCTCCCTCTCCCCCTCCAAAAGAATGGACATTAATAATGGACAAAGCCTCTTATTTTTGGTTTCATCTCTGGCCCTTAGCACAGAACTTCTTACTTAGAGGGTTTTTCGACGCGTTTATTGATTGATCACAATGCAGAATGCATTCCTGATTTTCCCCTTTGCCTCCCCTCCAGGACATTTAGACGTTCTTTTAGCCCAAGAAAATCACTAATGCTGGCTGGGCTATTCTTGTTTGAACCCATGGCTAGATCCATTATCAAGTCACATGCCGGGACCATGAGTGCCTGTTGGGTTCATCTTTGTTCAAACTGTCCTGGCTCCCTGAAAGCTGATTTGGGGTCTCTTTTTCTGTGCTCGTAGGACAAAACCAGCTCCACATGAGGCAGTGGGGTGTAGGAGTGTTCTGTAGCAGCTAGTCTGGAGAAAAGCTCCCTGCCCCCATGAATAATCCCACTTCAATGGCACCGATAGCATAAGCAGTTAAATGGGCAGGGGCTGTTAACTTCTGTTGTCACCAGACAGTCTTTAGAAACCGTTTCCTGCTGTACACTCCACAATCAGCAGGGAAAATGTTATCTCCATACTTATAAGCAACAGGCAAAGTATATTCAGAAGCCAGCAGAATTCCTCCCCGGGATGGAGAGCTGTGAGATTCAGCAGGGCCTTTGAGGAGCTCGTGATTGACATCTGTCTCTCACATGTAGGGCAAGGCATACACAATTCACAGGTTCTTGAAGGACAGAAACCCTAAACCAGGACCAAGTTCTGGCAGTTTTAGAGAGTGCAGGGAACTAGAACTGATGGTAACTTGGAGGGATATTTCTCAGTTTTCTTTCTAGCAAATTTTGTTCCTCCCTCCCTCCCTTCTTTCCTTCCTTCCTTCCTTCCTTCCTTCCTTCCTTCCTTCCTTCCTTCCTTCCTTCCTTCCTTCCTTCCTTCCTTCCTTCCTTCCTTTCTTCTTCTCTTCCTTCCTTCCATCTACCAATACCAGTTAGTAACCTGCTCTGCACCTTAGAAAATTCTGTGGAGTCACTGAGAGGTTAAGTGACTTGAACAGGGTCACATAGCCCTTAAATGTAAGAGGCAGGACTGAAATTCAAATTCCTGGTTTTCTGGGCTGATTTTCAGTGAATGGACTAACTCTCTTTATCACCTCAGTTCTGGCATAGTACAGGGCCTCTGCATATATTGTGGTGGTGGTTGTTCAGTCATTTTAGTGGTGTCTGACGCTTCATGACCCCATTGGGGTTTTTTTCTTGGCAAACATATTGGAGTGGTTTGCATTTCCTTTTCCACATCATTTCACAGATGAGGAAACTGAGGTAAACAGGGTGAAAGGACTGGGCCAGGGTCACATAGCTAATAAGTGTCTGGGGCCAGATTTGAACTCAGGAAGATGAAAGTTACTGACCTTAGGTTCAGTGCGTGATCCACTGACCCTCCCCTTCAACTGGCACATAGTGCATAATAAATACTTGTTGACTGACCAGTTGCCTTAGGATGTTTACTCATCTGCCATGTACCAGTGTAGCCCTTCCCTGGGATAAGGATTCCAGCATAAGAAATAACTCCAAGTAAGGAGATGAGATTCCCATGTGTAATCCCATGGCATTATCATGGCAGGCATGATAAAACTCTAGGATGTGGAATAGTGGAAAGAACCTTGGATCTGGAAGGCTGGGACCTGGGTCCAACTTCTACCTCTGGCATTCATTACCTCTGTGATCTTGGACAAGTCACCTTACTCTCTGAATTCAGGCTTCTCATCTCTAAAAATGAGATTTTTGAATAGGATGACCTCCAAAGTTCTTTCCATCTATAGATTTATAATCCTATTCTGCTAAGGATGAAACTTGTGATTTTTTATCAGGGAATCTCTTTAATTTTCCTTCCTATTGCAGGGGGTCCAACGCTCCTTCTAAGATGTAAATGCATGTCAAATCCTATCGTCCCAGAGACAAAGAGCAATGGAGGAGGAGACTTTCTTCTGCTTATAAATCAGAGAAAATAGAAAAGAAGTATAGAAGCCTTGGGTTGAGCTGAGCCTGAGAAGGGTCAGCAAAAGGCTTTGTTTGACATTTCAATGAGAACTTGGGGGAGCATGTCAAGGCTTTGTCTAACTATAACTTTCCTCTTGGGCTTATTTTGAAGCTCCATTTCCTTACAGTTTCAAGAAAATAAAATATTCCTAGAAATTCCAAAGAAACATCAGCTGTGTTTTTTCCAGAGACAGAAAAAAAGAGGATGTCACAGATTAAATGCCAGAAAAAGTGTTAGGTGGTGACCCAGTCCAACAACCTCATTTTACAAATAAAGAAACCAAGGCCCAAAGAGGTTAAATGACTCATTCAGAATTACAAAGATAGTAAATGGCAAAGCTGGTACTGGGTTTGAGAACTGTGACAGCAAGGTCCTCAGTCAAAATCCAATTGCTACTTCTGCAAGCTGCCTTTTTTATGTTACTGCACAGATATTAATGAACCCCAAGTAACTATAGACATCCTAGTAACAGCCAATCAACAGAATTTATTAAAATCTACTATGTGCTAGGCATAGGAAGGAAGGAAGAGAGGAAAGGAGGGAGGTAAAGAGGAAGGGAAGGAGGGAGGGAGGAATTAAGGGAGGAAGGAGTGAGGAAGGGAGGAAAGAGTGAAGGAGATGGGGAGGGAGAGAGAGAGAGGAAGGAAAGAGTCCCTGATCTTAAGGAGCTTGCATTCAAACAATAAATATGACACATCTAAATATTTTGTATAAAGAAAATAAATAGAAGATAGTTGATGGGGGTGGAGAGGCACTAGCAGATGGAAGGATTGAGCAAGAGAAGTCTCCAGTAGAAAGTGGTGCTTGAACTGAACTTTGGGATCTAAGAGGCACTGATAAGGAGAGACTCAAGATGGACAAGTTTTGCAAAGACCTACCAATGTACCTGTAGTTCAAAGTTACCCAAAGAAAAATTGAGAAATGGGTAATGTTTAGGGTTCCCTTTATTCAGGTCCTACAGAGACTTTTTAAAACTAAATGTGAACCAGCAACAAAACACGTTTTCTATTACTTACAATTATTGTCATCATCGTCACCATTTCCTCCATCGTTATCTACGGACTCATAGAAACTGAGTGTAGAGTTACCTACATGGCACGAGAAGCCAGAGGTGTTCAACAAGTAGCCTGTAGGCTTCAATGAGTATGTCCTGAACTAGATTAAAATGTAATTGAAAAATATTTAATAAAATAGATACAAATACAATAGAACATAGAAAAGGCTTATATGTGCTATTCTAAGTTAATATGAGACCTTTATGTGTGGTTTAGTCACCCTGTTTCTGCTTGAGTTTGAGATCATGAACTTGAACTAATCTGTCTATGACAAGAATTCTCTGGAGGACATCGCACTCCCCCGAACCTTCCAGAAACATTCGAAAGTATACTTTTACGGAAACTCCTACTCCCACAACCATGGCCATCAAAGAATAGGTTTAACCCTAAGAGTCTGGAAAGGCTTCAATGATGGGTTCAGTGATGATCACACCACTGGACAGAAGTCTCATTAACAGGCTGGCTTTTGGGGGAGGCTGTGTGACTTTTGGTTTCGCCATTTCTCAGATACCACCAACCAAGTGAATTTTAGGCAAGTTGTGACCCACTTTGTTGAATGGAGGATAGACAGAAAAGAATGGATACATTTTCCCCCAAGTATCAAAGATCTCACTGTGTTCACGATTCATAGGCCTCAGTTTTCTCATCTATAAAAATGAGGGGTATGAGATGATCTACATGATCATCTCAACCCATGACCTTCTAAGTCTTCTCAATTTCATTTTTGTTGCCTGAGTGTAGGCTGAACTGAAGTCTTTTAATTAGATTTCTTTTTTTGGGGGGATGTCAAGTTTTTATTTGAATTAGTACTGAATTCCAAAGGCAGTATTTATGCTGATTATCAACTTTCAGTGATATGTAAATGGGAGAATTATAAATAGAGCAAACAACTCTCAGTACAAAAGCTAGAATCTACTTTAGTGACATTTATACACCATAGAACAAGAAAAAAAATTGCTTTTCCCCCATGATTTTTCTGTGATTGGGAAGAGAAAAGTTATAGACAGCAAAAAAATAACGCTAATCACTTGCAGACTACATTTAAACTGAAAAAAAGGAGACAGTTGAGTGTTAATATATCTAATGAGAAGATTCTAAAGTTCTTTGAACTTCTCCAGGAAAATTAATCCACCTAACCTACTGTGGGAAGGGTGTATGTGTGTGTGGCAGGAGTGTGTGTGTGGCAGGAGTGTGTATGTATATGTTATGAATGTGGATATATATGTATGTGTGTGTGGTATGAGTATAGCTATATATGTATGTGTATATGCATATGTGTGTGTATGTATGGTCTATTATAATATAGCTTCCAGTTAGCTTCCAAGCCACCTTCATCATTCTTTAGAAGAGAAAAATACATTCTAACTCTGAAGCAAATACGTAGGTCTTGAGCATGAAGCAAAGGACCTCTATCTAACCTCTCAGATTCCTTGGAGTAAGTGGGTACCTTTGGGTTCACAGGCCACAACTGGGAGGTGGAGTGGCTGGGCAAATCCCCAAGGCTTTCTCATTTCAAGAGCAAAGTCTTGGAGCAGGAGCTAAGGAAATGCAAAGTTCAGCTTGTCTGGTCCTTGTTCTCATGGTGCACAGAAATCAAGTGGAAGGATCAGAAATAAACAGACAATTCTTATTGCAATGAGAGAAATGATTATTTCTCTCTGATATTCATAACCAATCATTGAATTAGGACTAAGATTTTTCCCCTTTTCTACCTCTTCATTGAGAAATCAGCCCCTCTAGGTTATTCGGAGAGCCTTGGAAGTGCAGGGCTGATGATAAGGAAAATTCAGATCAGATCAAAAAGTAAAGAGATTTTTGGTTTAGGTGAATTGATAGATTTTGGCCCATTGTATTTTACTAAGCGAGTTGTGGGTAAAAGTGGATTTTCCCCTTTTGTCTAAATTACCCCAGAACTGGTGATATGGGTATAGATGTCTCTGACCAAGTGATCAGTCACATCCCACAGATCTTCATTAGAATAAGACCACCCCTCATTAAAATTTATCCTGTCATTACTTGTTAACCAATCAGAGTTGATTTCCACCCTCAGGAACACCCACTCTTCCAAGGGCACATAAGCGTTGAGTGGGTTCCAGAGTGCACTGACCCTTTTTTAAAAATTAATTATTGCTAGAATGACTGATAAGATGATTAATTACACAGAAATGATGCCTCTGGAAGTTTTTATATGCCACAGAAGTATTACAAAGGATCAGAGAATAAGAATGGAGAGGGACTCCGGAGGCCAGCCAGAGGCCAGCCCAAAGCTCATTTTATTCAAGTTCAGACTGAGGCCTGAGGACATTAAAGGGTTTGCTGAATCTGCCAAATAACAAGCATCAGAGATGGACTTGAACCCAAGTGCTTTGTCCCCAACCAAATCACTCTGACCATCATTTCATGTGGTTACCATGATAAAGTGAGTCTTTTTTCTAATAAAAATAAGACTCCGAAGGAGAAAAAAGTGTGTTTTGCTCTGAGTCATACTAGTTGTAAGCAGCCAAGCTGATATTTGAACCTCTGCCTTTGGATGTAGTGACCATGGGGTGAAGAGCAGTTAGGATCCATCTGGCTGAGAGGAAGGGTCCTGATACTATGAGGGCATAGGTGGATCATTAGAAGAGCTATCAGAAGTTGTTTAGGCGAACATCTTTATTTTATAAAAAGATAAACTAAGACTGAGACAGGGAAATAGAGCTAAAAGAGACTCCCTAAACCATTCACCTCAATTCTGTCATTTTACAAAGAAGGAAATTCAGGAGAAGCCTCCTGGGCTCCCATATCATCTCCGATATTTCTGATCATGGGTAAATTCCTTATCTTTTCTGGACTTCAGTCATTTTTTTTAATCTATAAAGTGGGTTTGTTTTTTTCTGTATTAATTACTCACATGATTGTTCTGAGGACTAAATATTTTTTAAATATTATTTTCCCCAATTACACGTAAGAATAGTTTTTAACATTTGATTTTCACAAAGTTCTGAGTTCTAAATTCTATGCCTCCCTCCCTCCTTTTCCCACTCCTTGCGATGGTAAGCAATAGATATAGGGTATGTGTGTGCAAACCATGTAAAGTATCTGTATATTAGTCACTTTGTGCAAGATTTGATAAAGAAGGAAGAAAGGAAGGAACATATTGTGCTTCAGTCCACGTTCAGATAATATCAGTTTTTTTCGAGGCAAACAGCATTTTATCAAGAGTCATTTGGTATTGAAGGACTAAATAAATTAACAGGTCTATCCCTTTGCATTTCTGTTTAATTTGACTCGTTTGTGCATATTCAGGCATCATTATATGCTGAAGTTGTTGGTAATTCCATCACTTTTAAAATCTAAATATTCATACAACCTAGAACTGTGCCTGTTATGGCTTCTGTTACGACTTCTGTAACTTTCCCTACTCAGCAAACTAAGATCTGAGTCACCTTTACATATATCTTTATTTGCTCGTCACTTCATCTTTTAGAACAAGAAACTGAGGAGAAGAGATGAAGTGATTTTTCCAAGCACTAGGCAGCAGAGCAGGGATATGAACTCTGATCCTTCAGTCTTGGGCATTTTTCATTGTCCTGGACTGTATCTTTTTCAAAGTCTAAAAAGTCTACTTGTAACTGTCCATTCTTTCCTTCCCTGGAAGTACTGCTCACTACTGCTGTCAATTCTACTGAGAGGTCCTCTGCAAACAAACATGCTCCAGAGGACCCATTCTAATGGATCTCAAATAATTGTATTTTTTAACAATTGTTGATTTTCTAAACCAAATGCCCTCACCAAACTTTTGTATCTTTTATCTGCATTGATGTTTCGGAAAGCATAGATCCATCCTAAAGAAACACTCTGAATGGCTGCTGACTGAATTATACTTGACTTTCCAAGTGACGTTATTTTATAGTTTAAAACTAAGAGGGAATAAAGACATTCTAGCTGCTCCTTTCAAAATCAGGATAAATTCTATCTAATTCCACAAACATCTCTTAATTTTTTCCATACCTCTGCATGGCACCACACTACACCACCATTACAAAGACAAAAACAAAGCATTTTCTGTGCTTATTGATACAACATAGACATAGAGAAGTGAAGAGAAGGCCATTTGAAGAGGAACAGAGTAGCAGAGGCAGGAGAAGGGGAGAGGGGGTTAGACAAAGCATCTTGGATGGAGATGACAGCTAAGATGAATCTTGAAAAAAATTCAAGGCTTCAAGGAGCAGTAGATAAGGAAGGAGCATATTCTAGTCATGGGGAAGAATTGGGACAAACATAGAAAGGTGGGAAATGAAATGCCAAACTTGGAGCAGAGCTCTCTATGCTCCCTCCCTTTATGATCTCATCCAAACCTATGTATTCATGACTTTCTCAGTACAGAACTCACAGGATAGTTTGACTGTAATGAGGAGTGGTCGAAGGGAAGTTATAGGTTATAAGGCCAGAAAGATGGATTGGTTCTATCATATTTATCAGTATGAGGAATCTATGTTTTGTCCAGGAAACAAAAGGAAATGACTAATGGTTTGAGGGCACAGAAATGATATAGTCACCTTTGTGCCTAGGGAAGATTATTTTGACAGCTGTAAGAGTAGGCTGGAAAGGAGAGGCACTGGAATGAATTAGGAGGCTTTTATAATTGTCAGGCTCTTGTTCAGTCATTTCAGTCACGTCTGACTCTTTGTGGCCTCTTTTGGGGATTTTCTTCATAAGGATCCTGGAGGAGTTGGCCATTTCCTTCTCCAGCTCATTTTACAGATGAGGAACTGAGGCAAATGGTGTTGTGATTTGCCCAGGGGATTTCTAGAGGAAAGGGGTGTGATTCATAGAAGAAGAAGGCGATGAGAATGATCATCTTGTGACTTGGGCAAATAAAGACATGCTTAAAGATTCCAAGGGTCTTAGTTTTTTGAATAGGGAAAATGAGAGCAGTTATCACAGGAGCCTTGGTTTTCTCTGGCTACAGGAGAAGACAGAGGGACCTGAAGGTGAATAGAGAAGAAAATCTTTGATCCCACTGCTCTGAGTAGAGAATGGGTCTACCCAGTTATCTAGGCTTTCTCCAGAGATGTTCAGAAGCATGGGAGTGGGAACAGAGGGGCATGGTTTATCTTTAAAAATTAGGTGGATCCAAATGGTGGTACTACAAAGACTGTAAGAGAGGCAAGATGCAAAGACAGGGGAGTATTGTTGATCTGAGTGACTACAGGGTCAAAGCAGAAGGGAAGGAAATGAGGTCAGATGAGGAGTCTGGGACTTAGAGTCCTGGGAGATTTGGAGAGACTGGAGGTCACAGTAGGGACCAAGAATAATCTTAGGAAAAGGAAAAGATAGATGAACAAGGAAATGGTGATCAGAGAAAGGATTTCCAAAGGTCACAACAGGTAATGATGAAGGTAAAATGTTATGTGTGCCCAACTTATGGTTAGCTTTAGGCTAGTGGATTTAGGAAAGCAGGAGAACTGGGAGGTAGTGTGTTTAAGGGGACATCAATATGAATATTTAAATCCCAATATATGAAGACAAGGGTTGGAGAGAAGAGAAAAGGCTCGGTACTGAACTTACGAAGAAGGGAGGGAGATTGAGTCAGAGTGAGAAAAGAGAATGAGGATGGATAAAGAAGGCAAATACCATCCCCCCTCCCTCCAAATCCCCTTCCTGCTTCTGCTTCTCTTGTTCTTAAGGCTTTCTAGTTCAATCATACCTTGTCTCTTTCTGCCCTAACCTTCAGCTGTTCCTTCCAAGACTCCTGCTACAGTGACAGGAAATCACTTTTTCATCCGGTCAGCTGTGTGTTAGAGGGGATAGAGCCTGGACCTGGGGTCAGGAAGACCCGAATTCAAATCTAACCTCAGACACTCACTAGCTGTGTGACCCTGGCCAAGTCACTTAACTTCTGCCTGCCTTTAGATTTGGATACTAATGCTTGCCTAGTATTTGGATACTAATAGCATCTACTTCCTAAGGTTCTTGTGAGGATAAGTTATTATTTATAAAGCACTCTGGAAACTCTAAAGCATCATGGCTATTTCTTATTATTATTACTGTATCATCATCATCATCATCCAAATCTCTTCATTCATCTTCTGGGTTTATTCACAGAAATAACCAATTCTCTGTGAAGACAGTACTTCCCTAGCCACCCTTTCCACTAGTGGTGACTCCTGTCACATGCTCAGAACTCCGTGGTAGGAGGAGGCATCTCTGTTGCTCTATCCCACTGCCATTCCAGGACTTTTCTTCTAATAATATCATGAAAACATCTCTCCTCCTTTAAGATTTACTGAGAGTCATTTGACTCTTTGACCCATGGTGATATCTGATTCTGTCCAGCAAGTCATTCTCTCACATTTTCCAATTAATTAAGTATATGGCTGGGGAATTTATTCTCCATCTTGATATCCCTTTGAATACACTATCCACTTAGTTCACAACTTTAATTTCAAATCAATTTTCCCCTTCAATTTGAATATTTACCTATTAATATATTGATATTCTGAATATTAACATATTCATATTAACATATTAAACATATGGGGGAATGTGACAGAGGATTTGGGGGAGAGACATATTGTGCCAGTTGTTCTTACCAAAACACCTTAGGAAATACTTTTGTAAAAGCTGAGGCAACTTGCTGAAATCAAAGGAAAGCACACTAGTGGGGGCTCATGAACCATAGTATTAGAAATCTCCAGCACATCAAGGTCATACTCCTGGAATCCTATCTTGTCAGCCATGCTCTAGGAACTCAGTTTATCAATAAAAGTGGGAGTTGGGGAAGCAGTCCTAGAGGGGCTGCTGTATTAGGTTGTCAGTGTTGCTGCATGGCCATCATTGGAGATTTAACAGATCTTGCACACTGTGTGCGTCATGGTGACCAAGAAGTTAATAACCATAATCACAGCAGGGGAAAAGCCATTTGCTAACCTCCCCTCCCCCAGTCAAGGCCTTCTCACTATCAACTGTCACAATGTATCAATCTCAAACCTCTCTTCCCCCGGTCAGGGCCGTCTGAACTGTCAACTGTCACAATGTATCAGTTGGGACTGTGTCAGTTGGTCTGCCTCATTTCCCCTGTGACCTGACCCCACTCACTCACTTCCTCCCAGTTCTACTGCAGCCTTCTTGTTCTGTGTCTTCAGCAAGCTCCTCCTACCACATGTGACCCAGGCTTCCACATCACACGGGCCTATTAATTAATGAGAAAGATCTTTCCATTTTAAATTACTATTATACTCAGTACTTCACAGAAACTGATACTACAGTGACTTCACAAATTGAAGATGGTCAAATTGAAGTCATTAGTATTTTCATAGAATGAAACTGTCTAGTGACTGAACTTAGTACTAAATCTGGAAGAGTAAATTGGTTTATCCAGAGAGAGATTCTACATTATTTTTCTTAGTCCTACAAAGGAACCCATAGGAGAGTTCAGGTTATATGCAGAATGGGGGTTTGGTATTTTAAGTTTGTGAGCAGCTCATGAGCCCTTAAAAACTTGAATAGGAAATATTTTCAGCTTAAAGGGGCCTGAGTTGTTAGTGAGACCAATTCTCTTCTGAATCGCCCTGTTCATATAGGTCATAAACTAGATCTTCAATTTACATCTATGACTTCAGACTCCAAATCAAGGTCTCTTTTCATGATAACATGCTTACTACAGCTCTCAGTATCAGTAAACAGCCTATTTTATCCCTCTTTTCACCCAATTCTCTCTTTCATAAAGTTGGGACAATACTTTTCACATGAGACAAAGAATATGGGTTGTTCTGAACTCAGGACTTTCCTTGCTAATCCTCCAATACTTATCAAAGTCTGTCTGCCATCAAGGCAAGAACCATTCGCTGTGACTAGTTGGGAATGGCTGTCTATTCATAAACTCCCTAGGACCACCATGGTAATATCTCAGGCCAGGAAAATCAGGGTCTTCCACTCCATATCCCCTTTCTCCCTTCATTCTTCTCCCTATGCCCATGTAGAACATAGTGACTTGTCAATCCTTTATGCCCTTCCTCTTCCACCCCCACCTCCTGTTATAGTTAGGAAGGAATAGTCAGGAGATTAGTGACCAAGGTATAAAAAAGATCAACCAAAGGAAATAAAATTATTTAGCCTGGAAAAGAAGACTTGGAAACACAGGACACACTTCATTGTCTTCAAGTATTTGGAAGGTTAACATGTAAAAAAAGGAATAGACTTGGTACACATGTCTTTAGAGCAGAGCAGAACAGAAAATAAAGGAGCTTTGAAGGCAGATTTCAATTTACTCTAAAAAAGTCTTCTAATAATCACAGCTGGACAAACCAAGATTGGATTGCTTGGAAGAAGAGTTCCCTTTCAATATAGACCTTCAAGCAAAGAATGGATGTCACTTATAGAAGGGATTCTGCTGAAAGACGTCTGAGTCTAGAAGGAAAACTGAGATCTCTTTAGACTTTGAAATTGTAAGACTCATGGAAAGAATTCTGGACATGGATTCTAATCTTATCATTCCCATTCACTACATGTGTTACCTTGGGCAAATCATTTTCTCTCTCCAGGCCTCAGTTTACTCAACTGTCGATAAGAGGATTGGACTAGATGGCTTTTAACGTAATAACATTCAGTCCCAATCAGTTAACTAGATACTGTGGATAAATATTGTGAGTTAATTTAAATAATGGGATTCAACTATAGATATTCTCTAGAAATACTCTGACTTCCTGGTGGAAGGATGCTGTCACTTAATGCCTTGAAAAATCTTTTGTGATACTCCATCTCTTATTCCCTTGGGGGAATACTTTTACTTTTGAGGCTTTATTCTTATTTATTTAAAATGTATACCCATCATATGCCCAAAGAAACTTACTTAATAGTTAAAGAAATAACCCAATAAAAACAAAAGCAGTTATGGGAGAGAATCATGCAAATATTCCTTCAAAATTAATAAATACCCAAACATTTCATTTTTTTATTCATAGTAGTGATAATTCTTTACATTTGAGCTTGATTGAAAATTTTCTTTCCAGATTTATGTCCCATTACTTCCTCCAACAACATGGCCTACTTGTATTTCCCCACACAGGCTATCCCATCTCCTGCACATGACATTCTCTTTCCTGTCTCCAAGCCTTTGAATAGACTGTGCTCCACATCTAGGATGCTTTCCCTTCTCTCCTCTACTTCTTGAAATTCTTTGGTCATTTCAAGGCTCAGCTGATATAACCTTCTCTATGAAGCCTTTCCTGATCCTCCCATTTGTAAGCTTAGTGTTTAGCAGAGGGTTTGGAACACAATAGTTGCTTAATAAATGTTGATTGATTGATTAGCCTCCCCCCACAAAAAAACTCAGAAATTCCTTTGTGTTTACTTTGGCATGTATTTTGCAATTATGTCTTTGAATATGTAGTTTCACTTTAGTAGAATGTAGGCTTCTTGAAGGAAGGAACTGTTTTTGTCTTGGTATTCCCATGGGCAACACAGTGTCAAGAACATACCAGAGACTTGATGAAAAGGTTCTCAAGTTAATTAAAATGCACTAAGAAAGCAAAGACTAGTACAGATAACTATATATCTCTACACTCAATCACTCTGCTAGTGGCCAAGAGCGTTTATTTCCATTTCCATTCGTGTTGTGTTTACAAAAAGAACCCATGATCTTGGCTTTCTTAATGAAAGCTGCATTAAAGACGGGACTACCACCTGGCTTTGTGAGAAGTCATTTAGGAAAAAAACACACACAAAAAGGTAATGCTTACCCTAAACACTGTTATTTGTGGGGCACCACAGGTCAGTGAAGGATTAAACATTATTAACAAATAGAAATCATGGTCAATTATTTAAATGAGATTTGAAGCCAAAGTCTTACATGGGTATCTAAACCAGACGCAATCAATTTACCTAAAATAACAGCCAGACTCTAAAAATCAATGAAATTTGCCCTAACAATAAATCTTTTATCCATGGTAGATTTATCCTTGTCAATAACTTTTAAGGAAACACGCTTTTGTGAACCACCAAGAAGCTGATTTATAATTAGTATGCTGATTGGTCATCTTGTACAAGTTAGTCTTATTTAAGTTGACACACATACACAGGTCACTTTTTGTTGTTCATGATCTATGAAGTTTTTGTTCAATTTATGTTCAATTTAATTAGCATGTATGGAGCCCTGATAAGGTGGTCAGAGCCATTAAAGGATTGTCCCTCCTACTTCATTAGGAATGTCTGCAATCTATCAACCAAGAAGGCAGATGTCACATGACAGGAAAAGGGAAAGTATGACATGTATATTGAGACATCCAGAGTTGGCTTCTTTCCCTACACTGCTCTGAGATTCCTGGCCTCAAAAGTGGGGCATGATTTGCCCATTTGGAGGAAGTTCCTAACCTTCAATTTTCTGGAGAAATATGAAGTCATTTAAGTATCACAACAGAATTTAAGGTCATTGAGCTCATGCTCTGGCCCTTTTTAGTATCCCAAATGCCTAGCCATAATTCCAAGAATGTGATAGAAGCATAATAAATGTTCATTGATTGAAGGTGAAGGTGCAAAAAGGAAATGAGATTCAATACAGGGGATTAAGAAACAATCTACACTTAGCAATCTGAAATCTGTCCCCTCCTCTCAATTCTGTCCCCTCCTCTCAATTCTTACAGAGTCATACACCAACATAAGAAGTTCATCTCTCTTGGAAATTTTGACTTACTGACAATAAGCACACATCCAGTATCATTCTACTACTATACAGGATGTGGAGGGCAGCTAGAAGTCAGGAAGACTCATCTTAATGAGTTCAAATCTAGCCTCATACACTTACTAGCTGTATGACCCTGGGAAAATCATTTACTTCTGTTTGCCCCAGTTTTCTCAACTGCAAAATGAACAGGAGAAGGAAACGGCATGTCACTTTAGTATCTCTGCCAAGAAAACTCCAAATAGGGTCAGACATGCCTGAAATGACTGCACAAGAGCAGTGGATCTGTGGCCTTCTCAGTGTGGGTTCTATTTCCAGTGGTATAGATTGTTATATGGGCAAACCTGCCTTTCTGTGCAACACTTGTCTAGGTCCTCACTGCAAGGGGTCCAATCCTATACGTCAGGGGCTCTCCCTTATTTCTCTTAACAATACAAGGATTCTAGTGCAATGAAAAGGATGTTTGGTTTTGTCCCTATGTGGCTGGCATCGTTTTTTTTGGTCACGTTTTTCTGATGGACTCTTCCATTCCACTTCTCCCATCAAATACACTATTTGCAATGTTTTGCAGAAATTCACACGCACCATGTGCCCCTTGCCTGTGTGAAAATGAGCAAGTCACAACTTTAAAATTCCCCCACGAAACTTACTCTGGCTGCAAGTTGCAGAACAGGTACTTATTTACATTGTATCAGAGGAATTTCTCGATCCCAGTTCCTTTGGTTCAGGCCAGCTTTCTATCTACTATGCCAATACATAGTCTGTAAATACAAACCTGTGTGTGGATACACACATCCACTCACACACATGTTTTATATATACACATGTATTTGTATATGTGTACAGGTGTATATTTATATAGAGATAATGCACACAATATATGCATAAAGTTATTTGTGTATATATCTATGTATAGAAATATTTGCATGATTTTTTTTGTTTTTTTAGGTGTGTGATACGAAAAGACCCATTAAAACTTAGTAATGCTGGGGGAAGAGTGCCAGCTCATTCTGATACAGTGTTGATACTGGAACATTTAGCTTTTAATATTCATATCCATTGAATCTATTTTTTAAAAAAGCTTTCAACTTGATACACTTCTAGTTATAAACATTGTGGGGAGACCCTGTCAGTAAAAAGGCATTGTAGTAATCAGGTAATAATAGGCAGTGAAAGTTAGAAATATTGAGGAATACGTTGAAATTCTTTCTTATCTTAGCCTTTTTGCCACAGCCTAGGTAGGGAGTAATATTTGTATTATTAACAGGCTCTGCCTGCTGTATGTCCCTAACTACCTGTATTCACTTCCCCTAATCAGCTGATAAACCAGCCTTGACGTGCCTGCTTGAGAATGAGAATCATTTTGTTCTTTATATCTGTATTCAGGGCACCTGCTAAGTGTTGCTGACTGATACTTTGGCTCTGGCATCAGAGGCTTAAGCAAGAGGCATAAAGTGATCCAGAGGCCTCAAGGAGCATACTCTCTACTTTGATATAGTTAATTAATTTAGAAAGAGCTCTCTGTGGACATAATGCCACTATCTATGACTAAGTGAATAATAATTTCCATTTCTCTAGATGTTTAATATGTAAAAATCACTTTCCTCGCAACCATCTCATCAGTTAAATGGTGTTAATGATTATTCTTTTCATATCTTATGGAGAACAGTTTAATGGAACAAAGAAAAGTCCTTTGGAGACAAGAAGGCAGCAGTGTGTGGATGGGCTGGCCTCAGGAAGTCCTGGTTTCAAGTTCAGCCTTTGGCATTTCCTAACTCTGTGACGCTAGGCCAGGCGTTTCATTGCAGGCAACTTTCTAAAACTGCTCAAGTTATAGGTTGTAGGGTTGGGAAGAAATTTTCTAGCTCAGAAAACTGGGGGTCACAAACAGAGTATAACAGCAAGAATTCCTTAGGGTATAGATTTGTCTAGACCTGGAGTTGTTAGCTTTGGATTTGGGTTCCAATGGACAGCCTGTGGACTCCTCATAATGTTTCTAAATTAATAAGATAAAATATATGTAATTATAAAAGAAATGAATTATACTGGTACAATTATCAGAATATTAAAGAAAAAAATGAGTTCATAGATCCCAGGTTAAGAGAGCCTAGTTAGCTGGTTGCCAAGGTCCTTAGTGACATTTACATTTGAGAAAACCCTTGTTCTGAGAGGAGAAATCATTTCCTCCTAAGGATCCCCCACTCAAGGGTTTGAACTCAGAGCTCCCGATTTCCAGGCTAGTGCTCTTTTCCACTGTGCCAAGTTGCCTCTATCCCTCTTAGAATCCTGACTTACAAAACAAGTTGTAAAAATTCTGAAAGGATGAAAGGAAATGAGGCTTTTAAAATAGTTGCTTTGGGTATTTTAATGATATTGAGGTAATTTGAATTCCTAATTACTGTACTACACACAATGTAATTTGCATATCAATGCATTGTTTTAACTTTGTTGGGAATATCCTGATCCCTCCTTTCCTTTTTTCTTTTTTCCAATTTCAAACAACATCTTTCAAATGAGAGGCCAAGAATTTATGTGTAATGGGCTCTTTTTAAGGGAAGCTAAAAATACTTGACAAAGTATTTCATCTCCATGACATGCCAAAAGATGGAAAGATGATGTTTCCCTGAGTTTTTCTATCTAGCACTGAAATAATCAACTAGTGAATCTTTCTGGAGAACACTAGGCATGAATTATTTAATGATCACATAGAGAGATGAAGCAATGAGATTGTGCAGCTAGAAAGGGATCTACAAGATTATACAATTCAATTTAACATAATTAAGGGTCTACATATGCCAGGGACCAAGGATGCAAATATTAGTAAAACAGCCCCATCCCCCAGGGAACTTACATCTGTTGTGAGGATGACAGCTCTTAGTAAAATGATAGTCTTGGAAGAGATGATCCATACATTCCCTTCTACCTCTAGAAGTATGTCTCTATGATCCCCTTATTCCAGATGAGGAAACTGAGGCTCAATAGGTGAAATGACTTGCTCAAAGTCACACATTTATTAAATGGCAGAGTTAGACCTCAAAGTTCATTCTGAGTTCATTCTACTCCATTCCATCACATCTAGGTGATGATTCTCAGATTCCTGGTGTTTATATTCCCCACAGTTCAGTGGTTTCAGTTGACCTGTTTCATTGAAGTAACTGAAGCTGAGCTCAATGGCTATTTCATCTGGTCCATTTGGGACTGAAAAGTCCTGTGAAGGGAAGGGAAAGGAAAGGGATCTATAAGGCAGTTGTCTGATTTGTTTTTACATTTTTTTTTATTTTGCTGTCCTTTCTAAGAGATCTTCTAATCACATGGTTCTTATATCCATCCTTACCTGTCCATTCCAACAAATATTTGTGGGACTTGTTAGTTTATAGGCTCTGTCGTAGGTGCTTGGAATAAAAAAAACAATTCATAACAAAACCAGAAATGAATACATGTGTGTAGACAAATATAAGATAATTTGAAGAGTAAATTGAATTAAATACTATGGGACTCATGGGATTTATTCATTAATAAGCATTCACCAAATGCCTAGTATATATGAAAAAAATTATTATGCATCTGTTCTGCATCAGGCACTGCACTGTCTTGGGGATAGGGTGCTATCACTAGGATGATAGTCCCCCAAAGAGGTCACATTTCATTAGAAGACATTGTAGATGGAAGCATAATAAGCTCAACCCAGATGGACTTATGAACTTACTTTCCTGAGGGCTACATATAGGGATTTATGTTTTCCTATTTGGTTTCGAGAGATTTCTGAGGACTTTCACAATGTGTATAGCATAAATGAATGAGATGGGAATCCTGATTGGCACAGAGACTTCAGAATAATTGTAGAGAAAAGAAGGGACAAAGATGGGGAGAGAATGTAAAAGCCAAACCAAGAACCTTGAATGGTGAATGGGAGAGCCTGCAGAGCCACAGAGTTGTGGTGAAATGAAGCTTTGCAATATATCTTTGGATTCTCAATACCTGAGACTGTCAAGAAAGGACTGCTGAAGTGAGATGATTTTCTCTTTGGCTACCCTGAGACTTCTTATCATTGATGAGTCGAAGAAGCATTATACTGTTGTGTATTCTATCATTTACACTAATTTGTATGCCCACCTCCTCATTTCAGTGTGCAGATAGGTCCCAATTAATGTGAAGATAAATCCTCATTAAGTTTTTGTTATTCAGATTTATACTATTTGATGTCTTATGTCTCATTTGCCTGTATTTCCTCTGAAGTTTCTCCTATTCTCTTCTGTGCATTTAAAAATATTTCAATCAGCCTCTTTCTTTCATCATCACTATTGCTAGTCTCTCCTCTACCCCGAAATACCCCCTTTTAAAAACACAGAATACACATAGTCCAGAAACATAAAAACAGTCAAGAAAAACAAATTTGTGCAATGGCTATGCTCAGAAACGTTTGCCTCTGCACCTTGTGTCTGTCACTGCTCTGTTAAGAGGCGGATAATACGCCTCATCACTGGTCTGCTGCAGATATGGGAGCTTATCACATTGATCAGAATTCTTAAGTCTTTCAGAATTTTTCTCTATGATGTTGTCCTGGAGTAAATTTTTCTCCTGGTTCTGCTACCTTTACTCTTCATAAGACCATGCTATCCAGAATCTTTGGAAGTCATTTCTTTTATCATTATTTATGATGTGATAATATTCCATTGCATTTATGCACCTTATCTGGCTTCCACCTTTCATTTGTTTTTTTTTTTATTTCCAACAATATCTTTCAAATGAAAAGACCAAGGATTTATATTGACTGATTGACTTAAGTTGATAGACTTCCTCTTAAATTTTAGTTCTTTTTTTCTTCCCTTTTAATTTTCCTTGAAGGATTAGTAAGCTTACGTAGGTTAGTGAACATTCCTTCCTTAACATTGTCCCCTCTTTTAAACTTGCCTCTTTTCTTATCTGCCTCGCCCACTGAGTTTGATATACTTCTGCCTCAAACTCTTCATACGTGCATGTGTTCAACTCTCCTTTATGGAGTTCAGAAAAGAATGAAGTTCATCTTGTGCCTGCCTGCCATCTCCATATTTGTATACTCTTCATGCACTCAATTATGAGAAATAGTTCTGCCCCTTTCCTCCTTTCTATACTGTGTTTTTTTTTTTACTTTGCTGCACTTTTGAGTAGAATCACTAGTCCTATTTCATCTTGTCCTGGGTCACCAGGGTCACTGTATTGACCTCCATTGACCAGGGTTAGATCCCACTGGATAAGGATCTTTAAGGTTCAGGGAGCTATATCTTCAGGGCTCCCTCTGGCATCTTAGGGCAGTGTTAGAGATTTCAGAGCATTTGTAACCTTTCAGACTACCAAAGCTTCTGGCTTCATACAATTTTAAAATCTGAATTAAATTTAATGGGTATCTAGAATAAGTCATTCTCAAAAATGAGAAAAAAGAAAAGTAAACAAAAGAAAGGAAAGAAGAGAAAAGGCAAAGGAAGAGAAAGAGAAGGGAGGAAAAAAGATGCTCACTGTGACATACTTTAAGTCTTCATCTAGCCTCTGCTTGAAGAACTCCAATGAAGAAGGGACACATTACTTTCTAGGAAAGCTCATTCTATCTATGGATATCCCTAATATTTAGGAAGCTTTTATGACAGGAGTTCAGCCTTAAAGGAAGGTTAAGCATACAATAGCAAGGGGAAGTGGTAAGAAGAGGAAATTTGGTAAGAAAGAGGAAGAAACAATGGGCAAAGACCTGGAAATAAGAAAGAAAGAATATGTAAGTGAGTCACCTGGTTTGAATATCCTTGCTCAAAGGGTATTCACACAGAATTCATGAAGATGAACAGTATGAAATAATGAAAAAAAAAAGCAGGGCACCATATACACACACCTTTGAATTTTTTTTTTAATGATGTAAAAGTTCCCAGAAGGAAGGGCCATGACTACAGTGTTTAGTAAATTGTGATTTAGGGGATTCTGATTCTTCTCATTGATGCTTTCGCTTTCCCAAAGTTTCATTGCCTGCACTTCTTATCTCACTTTTATATATTTTGTCTATGAGTGGGCCTGGCATAAAGACAGTTCATAAATAACTTGTTGAATTTCCTCCAATCAAATTTAGGTGAATAGAATTGAGAGCTTCATCCCTTCATTTTCTGCCATTGCTCCCTTAGCATTCAACTGAGCTGGCTGGGGATGTCTTACCAGGACAGCATGGCTTGACCTTCGCTTGGAATGGAGAAACATTAAAACTGAAAAGGAAAGAGGATAATGGATATACACCAGACTCTCAAGATAGAACAAAGGTGTGAAGGATAGACAAGGATCCCTTGTAATGGAAATTAAGATCTTCCCTGTCCATTAATAGGCTTCAGGTGGGGCTATTAAGAGAAGCTTGATTAGGGGAAACTTGTTTTGTATGAAGGCTCACACCTTTTGTTAATTGCTAGTGATGCACTGGGTCAAGAGCTCTGAAAAGTGTATATATACTCCTATATGAGGTTTTGCTTTGGGGCTCACATCATTGGAAGAGTCCAGAGGAGACTTTGGGTAGTTGTTAAGGAGACTGCTGGCTTTGAACATCCAGATGTTGGTTCCTCTTTCTCTGGCAATGATGTATGTGTTGTCAATTATCAGACAGTCAGAAGCCCTGTCTATTGGTCTTTCTGTTTATCATTTCTGCTTGTAATTTCTGTTTGTATTTTCTCTGAAGTTAAGGGTGCTGACTTTTCCCCTGAACTAAGTGAATGATGTATGTGCTTGATTAAAATAAGGCTGTTGACCCCTTTTAAGGTTGCTTTCCTTAGAAAAGCACATCTAAGAACCTGTAGAGCAGACCCTCCTGTGTATGCTGGGGTGCTTGCTGTTACATCCCTCCCCTCTCAGAATCATGGTTTTAAATACATAAATGAGAATATAACTACAAAAAAAATCAAAGATTAATGAAAATAAAGATTTATATTTCCCCATCCAGGATCACAGGCTCCCTTAAATTAATCTATGGATCCCTTGTGGGTAGATGATTTATAGACCCCCCAATTAGAAATTCATAGTCTACTGGAGTTTCCTAAAGTGGATGATACTAACCCTTGGGGTGTGCTGGAGTTACCTGGGGGCAGTAGTAGCTTTGGGTACAATTAGAGGACATTGAATCTAAATAATGGGGTGGGTAGAAGCATAAGGAAAAAAAAGAAGAGAAGAAAATTTTGAAGAAAAAAACCATTCATGTTTCATCTGCTACGTAACAGTTAAAGTCATAGCAACTACATTATTTTCTAAATAAATACATAAAATGTAAGTTATAACTTATCAGTGATCAAGTTTGCCTACAGGTATTAACAAGCAAGTGTTGGCAGGTGAGCATGTTGTGCATTGTTGGGAAGTCCAACATGCATTAGCAGGAATACGTGCATGTAATGACTTGTTTACAATGTGATACTATACAGTTACATGACACAATACTGCATCATCAAAATTTTAATGTAGAAAAACTCCACAAATTTACAATAAATTTTTAAATTTAAGATGCGTCATTTAAAAAAAAATGCAGACAGACACACATATAATTGAAACGATACAAATTTATTTATTTATTTAAATGATTAATTTTTTTTTCAGTTTTCTACAATCACTTCCATAAGTCTTAGATTTGTCTCCTCCTCCCTCCTTCCTTCCTTCCCTGAGATAGCATGCAATCTTACATGGGTTCTACACATACATTCTTATTAAACACATTTTCATGTAACTTATGGTACACTGAAGAATTAAAATTAATAGGAGAAACCATGAGAAAAACTAAAACAAAACAAAGCATGATACAAGAGAAAATATTCTGCTTCATTCTATGTTCCATTTCCATAGTTCTTTCTCTGAATGTGGATGGCATTCTGTCTCAAGAGACAGACTGTTTGGGACTGTTTTAGGTCTTTACATTGTAGTGAAGGGCTAAGTCTACCAGATAAATTTCTTGTACCCTGTGGTTGTTACTGTGTACAGTTATCTCCTGTACAATGATCTGCTCCATTCTCTCAGCATCAGTTCACATAAGTCCTTCCAGGTCTCTCTGAAATCTTTCTGTTCATCCTTTCTTATAGCACAATAGTATTCCATTACATTCATATACCACAACTTGTTCAGTCATTCCCCAATTGATGGTCATCCTCACCATTTCCATTTCTTGGCCACCTCAAAGAGAGCTGCTATAGATATTTTTGTACATGTGAGACTCTTTCTCATTTTTATGATCTTTTTGGGATATGGTCTTAGAAGTTATATTGCTGGGTCAAAGTGTATGCACATTTTTGTAGCCCTTTGGGCATAGTTCGAAATTGCTCTCCAGAATCATTGGATCTGCTCACTGTTCCATCAACAACAAATTAGTGTTCCAGCTCTCCCACATCTTCTTCAATATTCATCAGAAATGATTCAAATTTTAAAAAAGTTAAAGGGTTAAAGAAAGTACATTTTCAGGGGGGAGCTGATTAAGGAGATGGTAGGCCAAATAAGTTTGGGAACCCCTGGTCTAATTTAAACATTTCACTTTACATATAAGGAAAGGAAGGCAAGAGAGATGTGACTTGCCAACAGCACAGTCACCTTAGTCTCAAGGCTCATAACCTTGCTATCTTGCTAAATGGAAACTTTTATGCTTCCATTTAGCAATGTGTTCTATTTTATTGAAGACTTCGTCTAAGAAAATTATGTAGCACTCTCAGGCTCTTGACAACCTTGAGAGACAGTCCATGAAGGTACTGGTATCCTTTTTTTCTATTTGGCCATGTTTGTGCCTTTAGTAGGTGCTGGGGATGTGTGGTGGGTGGAGAGAGTTGAGATTGAAGGAACTTTTGTCCAAGTCCTATGCCACCCAAACAAGGGTTCTCTTTACTAAACTGCACTGCCTTCTAATAATTAAAGACCCATTTTTGAAATTGGAGTAATTATTTTAGAAATAAGAAAATAAATTTTTTCATTCTGTATGCTATTTCAGCACAGGCTGGGTCTCTTTGAGATTGACATGGAGGGATGGAATCAAGATAGTGAAATAAAGACAGCATATTGCCTAACTTGCCCAACATTCCCCCAAAACAACTTAAAAATATGTCAGATTAAATTTAGGGCAGGAAAGCCAATTAAGAGTCAGAGAGTTTTTTTGTAGCTCAGGGAACTTATGAACACAGAAACAGAGGTCACTAGAGTGAGGGCTACTCAGGAACACAGTTGGGCAGATATGGTACCAGTGGTTCTGGCAATCCTGGATTCTAGCAGTGGTGATTGGAGTGAGGAGTAGCTCTATGCCAAGAAACAGTAAGGGAACTGAACACCTGGACAGAAAGAAATCCCAGGGAATCCTTTGTTAGCTCCATTATTCAGTTTTGGATAAGAGAGAGGAGTTCTGAAA
This sequence comes from Notamacropus eugenii, assembly GCF_028372415.1. Classification (NCBI taxonomy): domain Eukaryota; kingdom Metazoa; phylum Chordata; class Mammalia; order Diprotodontia; family Macropodidae; genus Notamacropus; species Notamacropus eugenii. The sequence continues at coordinate 65,367,703 of NC_092873.1, forward strand.
TAGAGATAGGAGTGGTTGTGATCATGAGAAAGCAAGAGTCTTGCATGGATAAGGACCGGAGAGCAAACCAGGCAGGCAGTGACCAGAACTCTCACTGCATGACACCACACAGAAAGCACTGAAAACTTACTGGCCACCACTAATCTGTGAAAGTAGAAGAACAGTAAGGGAGAAGGTAAATAAAAGGGGGGAGGAGCTGAAAGAAGGGAGGGAAGATTGATGGAGGTGGGGGTCAAAAGTAAAACTATTGAGTAGGGGAAGGGAGAAATAAAAGCATGAAAGGGAGGGAATAGAATAGAAAGAAAGACAGATAGTAATCACAACTGTGAATGTGAATGAAGTGAACTCTCCCATAAAACGGAGCCAGATAGCAGAATAGATTAAAAAACATAATACTACAATATGTTATTTACAAGAAACACATTTGAACCAGGGGGATACACAAAAGACAAAGGTAAAAGGTTGGAGCAAAATATATTGTGCTTCAGCTGATGTTAAATAAACAGAGATAGCAATCCTAATCTCAGACTAAGCAAAAGCACAAATATATCTAATCAAAAGAGATAAAGAAGGAAACTATGTCCTGCATAGGCACCAAAAGGCACCATAGACAATGAAGTAATATCATTACTAAGCATATATGTATCAAGTGATATAGTATCCAGATTCTTAGAGGAAAGTTAAGGGAGTTACAGGAAGAAATAGACAGCAAAACTATATTGCTGGGATACCTCACCCTACCTCTCCCTGAACTTGATAAATCTAATGTCAAAATAAACAAGAAAGAAGTTAAGGAGATGAATAGAATTCTGAATAAGGTAAATATAATAGACCTTTGAAGAAAATTGAATGGGGATCAGAAGGAATATACCTTATTATCAGTGGTACATGGCACATAAACAAAAAGTGACAATATAATGGAAAATAAAAACCTCACAATCCAATGCAGAAAGGCAGAGATAGCCAATGCATAATTTTCAGGTCATGATGAAAGAATAATTTTGTGTAATAAAGAGCCATGGAAAGATAGACCAAAAATTAATTGATAACTAAATAATATTCTAAAGAATGAGTTAAACAACAAATCATAGAGACAATCAAAAGCTTCATTCAAGAGAATGACAATAATGAGACAACCTACCAAAACTTATGAGATTCAGGGAAAGCATTTCCTAGGGGAAATTTTATATCATTGAATGCATCCATGAATAAAATAGAGAAAGAAAAGATCAATGAATTAGGGATGCAACTGAAAAAGTTTAAAAAAGAACAAATTGAAAATCCCCAATTAAATACCAGAGAGAAGTACTGAAAAGCAAAGAATAGATTAATAAAATTGAAATTAAGAAAACTACTGAACTAACAAATAAAATAAATTTATTAGTCTTTATGAAGAAATCAATAAAATTGATAAACCTTTGGTCAATTTGATTAGAAAAAGAGAAAGAAAACCAAATGACCAATATCAAAAATGAAAAGAGTGGGGGGCGGAGCCAAGATGGCGGAGTAGAAACACACAAATACGCTAGCTCCGAACCCACAGCCCATGAAACATCTGTCGAAAAGAGATGCTAATAAATTCGGGAGCAGGAGAAGCCACAGAACAGTGGAGCGGATGTGATTTCTGTTCCAGAGAGCCTGAAAACCTCTTGCAAAAGGTTCTTTGTGCTGTGGACATGGAGCTGAGCCCAGCCCTGCGTTGACTGCCCAGTGCCGAGAGGACCAGATCTGAGCAGGCTTCAGGGACAGAATCTCCAGCAGCTGCGCGGGTCCCTCCACCCACAGGTGACAAGGGTCGGTGAGAGGCTCTCTTCGGCAGGTCGAGAGGGGAGTGGAGAGCCCCCAGGATTCAGGCCCCCTTGGGAGGCACCAATGGAAGTGGGAGCAGACTGGGGCTACCCAAGCAGGCAGGAGCCTGGATCCATTGTTGAAGGTCTCTGCATAAACTCCCTGAGGGAACTGAACCCGTGAGGCGGCCCTGCCCCCACCCGGGCAGCTGAACTTGATCTCACACTGAATAGCAGCCCTGCCCCCACTCAAAGCCCCGAGGCTGGGAAGCAGCATTTGAGTCTCAGACCCCAAGTGCTGGCTGGAAGGATCCGGAGGCGAGGTGGGTGTGAGGAGAATATTCAGAGGTCAAGTCACTGGCTGGGAAAATGCCCAGAAAAGGGAAAAAAAACCAAGACTATAGAGGGTTACTTTCTTGGTGAACAGGTTTCTCCTCCACTCCTTTCTGATGAGGAAGAGTGGTGCTCACCATCAGGGAAAGACATGGAAGTCAGGGCTTCTGCATCCCAGCCCACTCAATGGGCTCAGACCATGGAAAAGCTCAAAAAGGGCTCAGAAAATTTTGAAAATTATGTTAGAGGTCTGGAGGAAAAACATGCAAGCAAACTATGAACAGCAGATCAGCACCCTGCTAAAGGAGACCCAAAAAAATGCTGAAGAAAATAACATCCTGAAAAATAGGCTAACTCAATTGGCAAAGGAGGTCCAAGAAGCCAATGAGGAGAAGAATGCTTTCAAAAGCAGAATTAGCCAAATGGAAAAGGAGCTTCAAAAGCTCACTGAAGAAAATAGTTCTTTCAAAATTAGAATGGAACAGATGGAGGCTAATGACTTTATGAGAAACCAAGAAATCACAAAACAAAACCAAAAGAATGAAAAAATGGAAGATAATGTGAAATATCTCATTGGAAAAACAACTGACCTGGAAAATAGATCCAGGAGAGACAATTTAAAAATTATGGGACTACCTGAAAGCCAGGATCAAAAAAAGAGCCTAGACATCACCTTTCATGAAATTATCAAAGAAAACTGCCCTAATTTTCTAGAACCAGAGGGCAAAATAAATATTGAAAGAATCCACCGATCACCACCTGAAAAAGATCCAAAAAGAGAAACTCCTAGGAATATTGTGGCCAAATTCCAGAGTTCCCTGGTCAAGGAAAAAATATTTCAAGCAGCTAGAAAGAAACAATTCAAGTATTGTGGAAATACAATCAGGATAACACAAGATCTAGCACCTTCTATATTAAGGGATTGAAGGGCATGGAATAGGATATTCCAGAAGTCAAAGGAACTAGGACTAAAACCAAGAATCACCTACCCAGCAAAACTGAGTATAATACTTCAGGGGAAAAATTGGTCTTTCAGTGAAATAGAGGACTTTCAAGCATTCTTGATGAAAAGACCAGAGCTAAAAAGAAAATTTGACTTTCAAACACAAGAATGAAGAGAAGCATGAAAAGGTAAACAGCAAAGAGAAGTCATAAGGGACTTACTAAAGTTGAACTGTTTACATTCCTACATGGAAAGACAATATTAGTAACTCTTGAAACTATTCAGTATCTGGGTACTTGGTGGGATTACACACACACACATGCACACGCACACACACATAGAGACAGAGTGCGCAGAGTGAATTGAATAGGGTGGGATCATATCTTAAAAGAAAATGAAATCAAGCAGTGAGAGAGAAATATATGGGAGGAGAAAGGGAGAAATGGAATGGGGCAAATTATCTCTCATAAAAGAGGCAAACAAAAGACTTTTTTAGTTCGGGGGAAAAAAGGGGAGGTGAGAGAAAAATATGAAGTTTACTCTCATCACATTCCACTAAAGGAAGGAATAAAATGCACACTCATTTTGGTATGAAAACTTATCTTACAATACAGGAAAGTGGGGGATAAGGGGATAAACAGGGTGGGGGGGACGATGGAAGGGAGGGCATGGGGAGGAGGGTGCAATTTGAGGTCGACACTCATGGGGAGGGACAGGAACAAAAGAGAAAATAGAAATAATTGGGGACAGGATAGGATGAAGGGAAATATAGTTAGTCTTATACAACACGACTATCATGGAAGTCATTTGCAAAACTATACAGATGCGGCCTATATTGAATTGCTTGCCTTCCAAAGGGAGGGGGTGGAGAGGGAGGGAGGAAAAGAAGTTGGAACTCAAAGTTTTAGGAACAACTGTCGAGTACTGTTCTTGCTGCTAGGAAATAAGAAATACAGGTAAAGGAGTATAGAAAGTTATTTGGCCCAACAGGACAGAGGAGAGGATGGAGACAAGGGCAGAGAGGAATGATGGAGGAGAGAGCAGATTGGTGATGGGGACAATTGGAATGCTCGGTGTTTTGGGGTGGGGGGAGGGGACAAGGGGGGAGAAAATTTGGAGCCCAAAATTCTGTGAGAATGAATGTTAAAAGTTAAATAATAATAAAAAAAAAACAAAAAAAGAAAGGAAAAGAGTGAACTCATCTCCAATGAGGAGGAAATTAAAACAATAATTAGAAATTACTTTTCCTACTTGTATGCCCATGAATTTGGCAATCTAAGTCAAATGGATGCATATTTTAAAAATTATAAATTGCCCAGCTTATCAGAGGAACAAGTAAAATACTTAAGTAACCCCATCTCAAAAACAAACAAACAAACAAACAAAAAATTGAACAAGCTATCAATGAACTCCCTAGGAAAAAATCTCCAGGGCCAGATGGATTTACAACTGAATTCTATCAAACATATAAAGAACAGTTAATTCCAATACTATATAGACTATTTAGAAAAATTGGCAAAGGAGTCATACCAAATTCTTTTTTATGATACAAATATGGTTGTGATACCTAAACCTGGAAGAGTCAAAATAGAGAAAGAAAATTATAAACCAATTTCCAGAATGATTATAGATGCAAAAATTTTAAATAAGATATTAGCAAAAAAGATTATAGTAACTTATCACAAGAATAATACATTATGATCAGGTAGGATTTATACCAGGAATGCAGAGCTGGTTCAGTATTAGGAAAACTATCAGAATTACTGATCATATCAACAACAAAACTAACAGAAACCATATTATCATCCCAACAGATTCAGAAAAAGCTTTTGATAAAATACAACACCTATTTCTATTGAATACACTGGAAAGCATAGGAATAAATGGAGCCTTTCTTAAAAAAAAGTAATTAGTTTCTAACTAAAACCATCAGCAAGCATTTCATGTAAAGGGGATAAGCTTGATGCATTTTCAATAAGATTGGGGGTGTAACAAGGATGTCCATTATCATCACTGTTATTCAATTTGGTAATAGAAATGTCAGCTTTAGGAATAAGAGAAGAAGTAGAACTCGAAGAAATTAGAACAGGCAAAGAAGATAGTAAGTTATCACTCTTTTCAGACGATATGATGGTATACTTAAGAGAATCAAGTAAAGAATAAAACTACTTGAATTAATAAAAAATTTTGGTAAAGTTGCAGGATACAAAATAAACCCACATAAATCAACTGCATTTCTATATATTGCTAACAAAGTCCAACAGCAAGAGAAAGAAGAGAAATCCCATTTAAAGCTGCAATAGACACTATAAAATATTTGGGAGTCTACCTGCCAAAACAAATCCAGAAACTATACGAACACAATTACAAAATACTTTTCACACAAATAATGTCATATTTAAGTAATTGGGAAAACATCAGTTGCTTGTGGGTAGGTTCAGTTTAATGTAATAAAAATGGCAATTCTACCTAAATTAATTTACTTATTCAGTGCCATACCAATCAAACTACCAGAAAATTATTTTCTAGAGCTAGAAAAATAATATCAAAATTCATCTGGATAAGCAAAAGGTCCAGAATATTAAGAGAATGAATGAAAAGAAATGACAGGGAAGGTGGCCTAGTGATACCAAATTTCAAATTGTATTATAAAGCAGCAACAATCAAAATCACTTGATACTGGCTAAGAAATAGAAGGATAGATTAGTAGAATATGTACACAAGATAAAGTAGTCAATTATTATAGAAGTCTACTGCTTGATAAACCCAAAGACCCCAGCTTCTGGGATAAGAACTCACTGATTAAAAACTGCTGGGAAAACTCGATAATAGTATGACAGAAACCAGGCATAAACCAACGGCGCACACAAGAATGAAGTCCAAATGGGTACACAATCTAGGTAGCAAGGGTGATACTATAAACAAATTAGGGGAGCAAGGGATAGTTTGTTTACCAGACTTATGGAAAATGGAGTAATTTATTACCAGAGAAGAGACAGAGGACATTATGAAATGCAAAATGGATAATTTTGATGACATTAAATAGAAAAGTTTTTGTACAAACAAAGCCAATGCAACCAAGATTAGGAGGGAAGTAGAAAACTGGGAAAGAATTTTTACAACTAACGTCTGTGATAAAGGTCTCATTTCTAAGATGTAGAGAAATGAGTCAAATTTACAAGAATTCATGTCATTCCTCAATTGATAAATGGTCAAAAAATATGAACAGGCAGTTTTCAGAGAAAGAAATTAAAGTTATCTATAATCATATGAAGAAATGCTCTAAATCACTACTGATTAGAGAGATGCAAATCAAAACAGCTCTGAGGTATCACATCATACCCATCAGGTTGGCTAACATGACAAAATAGGAAGTTGATAAATGCTAGAAATGTGGGAGAGTTGAAATACTAATTCATTATTGGTGGACCTGTGAGCTGATCCAACCATTCTGCAGAACAATTTGGAACTATGTCCAAAGAACTATAACAACATGCATACTCTTTGATCCAGCAGTGCTACTTCTAGTACTGTATCCCAAAGAGATCATACAAATGGGAAAAAGAATCACATTTACAAAAATATTTATTGTAGCTCTTTTTGTGCTGGCCATGAACTGGAAATCAAGTGGATATCCATTATTTGGGGGATGGCTGAACAAGCTGTGGTATATGAGTGTAATGGAATATTATTGTGCTATAAGAAATGATGAACAGGAAGACTTCAGAGAGGCCTTGAGGGACTTGTATGAACTGATGCTGAGTGAAATGAACAGAACCAGGAAAACATTACACACAGCAACAATTGCAGGGTGGGAGGACTGTTTCTGATAGTTAGGCCTTCACAGCAATGCAAGGACTTAAAACATTCCCAAGCACTCTTGATGCAAAATGTCATCCACCTCCAGAGAAAACCATGTAATTGGAATGCAGAATTAAGCAGACTATTTTCTTTTGTGATATGTTATGTTTTGTTTTTTCTCATGGTTTCTCCCATTCATTTTAATTTTTAATTCTTTAATGCAACATGACTAATGTGAAAATATGTTTAACAAGAACATATGAATAGAACACATATAAGATTGCATGCCATCTCAGGGAGGCATGAGGTGAGAAGGAGAAAAATTTAAAAGTTATGGAAGTGATTGTTGAAAACTGAAAACAAATTAATAAAAAATTTAATTGCAAAAATAAAAGTAACAGAAGAATATAAAAGACAGAAGCTCGGGCCAGGCCAGTCATACCTACCTCTTACACAGACACATAGACACACACACACACACACACACACACTGGTAGATGAAATACCAAAACTCACAGGGGCCCCATCTGCTCCTTTATCCTGGGCTGAACAATGAAATAATGATGTGCCCATGAATCTCAAAACTCTAAACTGTTCCCCTTGGTTACCTCATCTCTCTTCCTTGGGTAGTTTTCCTTTAAAACAATCCCTAGTCTCAGAATTCTGCTTTTGGGATGGAGTATGAAGTAAGTCACTCTCACCCTTTCCTATTGACCTTTGAAAATACAGAAAATATCACCCCAGGAAAATCCCTGGAACAGCTGGGACAGCTGAAAGATGGGGTGCAGCAGTCTCATAGCCCAGGAAGCTTGGGGAATTAATGGGAAAGGTCACTGTTGCTCTGGGGGAGGAGGAGCAGGACAGGACAGGAGGAAAGACAGTGTCAAGCCACACCCCATCAAAACAGGTGAAGATCCTGAGTTCCAGGGTAGTGGAACAGGCAAGGGCTAAAACCAGTACCCCTCTAGTGCCTCAATACAGGTAGGGGAACTGGTAGATACCAACTCGGAAAGCCACCACGTGCACCAGTGTTCTCTAGCAGCCAAATCTCCTGGTGCTTCAACACAGCTCCAGGAAGCACAACTTCAGGAGTTACAGCTCCAAGCTGACAGACATCCTCCAGCAGCCAAACATTTTAGTGCAAAGCCCAGGTGTACAAGTATTCCCCAGGGACCAGATTCTTCACCCCCACCAGACAGCTCCAGTGTTGCTGACCCCAATTCAGCACCAGGTAAGCTGTCAGACCCCTACAGCCACCAGCTACTAGCACCTAAGGTCTCGGCACACAAAGCCAATGGTTTCAGGTTCACAACACAACAGGCTTGAGTCAGTGCCCCCTGTGCTCTGAGAGTAAACCTCCACTTTAAAAGCCAAGAAATAGGCAAAACACTGTGAGCAAGAAGCAGAAGCAGAAAAAAGATCATAGATTCTTATGATGGGAATAGGAAAGATCAAAGCACAAATTCAGAAGAGGACAACTTTGTCACTATACACACATATGAAACCTCAAAGGGGAATATGAACTGGTCTTAAGCCCAAAATGCCTTCTTGGAAGAGCTCAAGAAAGATTTTAAAAATTAGAAGAATTCCTAGTCCCTCCTGACTAGGGGACCATTCCCCTTAACTGGGGGAGGGATACCCCCTTTACTTGGGCATCCCCCTGTATCAAGTGGGATCAAGTGGGCATCTCCCTTTAGCAGGAGACATCCCCCTGAAGTGGTTGTCTCCCTTGGTGAGGGGTTGCCCTCCATGGAGGGGCTGTCTCTCTTAAGGAGCTGCTGTCTCCATTAAAGAACTCTCCCTCCCTTTGGCTGGGGTTTCCCTTAAGGGTTGGAGGAGCCTGCTTGATGTGTATATGTGTTATCTACAATAAATGCTTTTTGTTGATTAGGCCACAGCCTGAGCAAATTCTTTCAAGATGGTCTTGCATCCCAACATTTTAAAGTGCCCCTGAACATCAACAGTGAGCAAAAGCCAATTTTAATATAAAGTCTAAAGTCAAGAAATAGATAGGAAAATTGATCAAATAACAAAAAAGAACCTAATCATAGAAATTTACAGCCTCACAAGTGACCACACCAAGAAATATGAGGAGAATTAGGTAAATAAGAAATAGGAAGTGTAGGAAAAGAAGGGATGGAGTTATGGCAAGAGAACTTTGGTAGCCCCTCAAAATTTACTTAATATGCCACGTGAAACCATTAAACATAGAAAGGAGAAAATGAAACCTCATCATCAATTCTGGACTCATAACAATAAAGTTATTTCCATTAATACTCACAAGCCTTAGCATCTCTGAAAGGGGGGGGGGGGAGAGGAACATTTTTCTGGAAGTAAGCTGTCATTCCTAAACTGTCCCCAAATATTGAATTCACTTTCTTCCCAAGCTATTAACAATTAACAAACATACAATGTATGCAGAAACATCAAGATTATAAAAGAAAACTACATTTTCAGTCTAGATTATTAAAAGAAAGCACACACCCTCCATGAACATAAAAAACAAAAGAACCATATAAGTCTCAAAGCCTATATTGACTGTCATCTACTTTAAATCACTCACAAAGTCAGGAGAAGGTGGGAGAGTGGAGGGTGGTTGCCAGAAGGAATCTCAGGTTGAAGGTTGGAGAAGCCTCAGACACTTCCCATAGGACAATGGACCTCAGTAACTGGAATACATTTCATCCTGGATTTCTGAAATGGTGATTTTTATTTCCCAAATGAAGAGAAAATTCTTGACAGAATGAAACCTAATGACTTAAGCTGACAATTATAAGGTGGACCAGGAAATTGACTCAAATATTCAGTTCCCAATTTGAATGGAGGAAAAGTAAAACTTTTCAGGCATCTCTCTCTCAAAAGAGACATACATGGCTGTATCACTCTTCCTCTGAGTATTTACAGCCCCCAGGATGACCATGCCATTTTCCTTTTGGACCTTGATCTAGGTCTATAATTTGTTTTTTTTTCTTTGTGGTACATTGCTTTGAACATGCTCATTTAATTCAAAAGAGATTTGGAAAGCTGAAGATGCTTTTTGAATAATAAGGTTTACACTCTGGGAACTGATGCCTTAATCACAGAGGAAAGTAGGAAAATGATCAGAGCCTGGAAACACAATTTAAATTCAAATCCATTTTCTTCATTATCATCACCAGCTTGCTATGTGAGTAAGCATGTGTCTGCTGGCCATGGTGCTGAAACAGTTCCTTAAAAATTTCCTTTACTGACTGCAGTGATCAATTAACAATAAGCATTTATTAAATGACTACTGTGTTCTATTCCCTATGCTAAGTACTGGGGACAGAATGACAAGCTTCCTGCTCTAAAGGAGCTTACATTTTTACATTACATATCAAATGATAAAGATAATAATAAATCATCTTCCCTACCATTTGTTGCTGCTAGGGGACAGGGGAAGTCCATTTTATTTCACTTTAGAATATAGCTTAGTCAAATGCTTTATTCAGCACATAGCTGAATTCAGCACAAGCCATATGAAGGAGAAACAACAGCTAGCACACAGAGCGGGGTGTTTCTATGTAGCCAATGGATTTGGGGATATGAGCTATTACCCACATGTACTTAAAACATTAACTCATCTGGATGTTAATCAGCATTAATTAACAAATTGTGTTGGATGATCATTGAACTTGGTAGAAGCTTGTGTATCAGGGAGGGGAGATAGGGACTTTTTAATCTACTAATCTATAGTTAGCCTCAGAGATCTGGATTGGATTTCCATTTGTCTTGAGCATGATAAAGATTCCTTTGGACACTTGAAACCCTGAGTGCGTTGTACAAGAGTAAGGCTTTATTCACCTTAGCTCTCTGAGGAATTCTGCACTTACAAAGCCTGGTGGGATGGCTCCTAATTCTCAATTTGAGGTGCGTGTTTTCTGCTATCGTCCAGGGATATCAATGTTTCAGGGCACCCAGTTCATGTTTTCTTGCTATTATCAGATGGAGAAAATCCCTTCTGTTTCATTGGTCTTTGAATGCATTGAGATCTTGGCCCAGGATTAATTGGGTCATTAGAAGGGAAAAAGAGAAGAGCATAGACATTTATATAAAACCTACTAGTTTCCAGCTTCTGTGCTTAACATTCACAAACATTCTCTCATCTGATCCTTAACAACCCTGCAAAGTAGGTGTTGTTATTTTCTTGATTTCATAGTTAAGGAAACCGAGGCAAACAGATGTAAGTGATTGCTCCAGTGTCACACAGCTAGTAAATGTCTGAGACTAGATTTGAATTCACATCTTCCTGACTCCAGACCCAGAGCTTTATCCACTGAACTACTTAGTTTCCTAGAAGACTGAAGGGCTAGGACACAAGATAGTGCACAAGCTCATTAATGCCTAGGTTCCTATCCAAGAGCAAATATCTAGACACCTGACTCCCAGTCACTAATAAAGGCAGTAAAGTGATTGGGAGGGGTAGATATGCAAGGAGCAAATTATTGACCTAGAATGACTTAAAATTCATAACCTTTTGTTACATCTTTGTCTTACTGTGCCCTTACTGTGCCATTACTCTTCTCATCATGCTTTCCAGGTTAGCCAAATGGGTGAGCTTACTGTTCTCCCATAGAACCTAAATTATCATATTTCTACACATTTACACTGAACATTCCTCTTGCCTACAATATATGCTCTTTGTTACTGCCTCTCAGAATCTCTGGCTTCCTCTAAGGCACAATCCAAGCTCTACTTTCTGTATGAGGCCTTTCCTACTCCACTTCCCCCTTCAGGTGCTAATATCTCCCCTCCTCCTAGATTATCTGGCATCTAATTATATATGTCTTGTGAATATACACACTGAATTCCACAGTAGCATGTAAGCTTCTTGAGGGCAGGAATTTAAACTCCTTAAATATGCTTAAATATTTTATTTTTTAAAATAAAAACATATACCTCTGTGCTTGGTAAATGCATGGTATATAGGAATCAATAAATGCTAGTGGATTGATTGGTTGCTTGATTCATATACAATCACTATTATACATAGATAAGCAGCATTCCTTGGAAATTTTAAAAGAAAATTTTCATGGTATGCCTTGATGGTTAAGAATGTGTTGGACATTTTGTAGTTGAGGATAAGAATTCCTGAACTGAAAATCAGGATGGCTAAGCATGCTCCAAAACCTGGACAACCAACTTGAAGCCCTTGTCTCTAACAATAGGTTGCCACTTGAGTGACAGCACACAGCCAGATGAACAGATCCTTGGACATCTTTGGCTGAAATTATGGCCAAGCCTTGCTTATTGTCAGTGAGGCTGGGTGATCACAGCTGGCAAGAGAATCACATTTATCCAGCACTTTGAGTTCTGTTAAGTGCTCTCCTCCCGACAACATGGCGAGGTGAATGCACCAAGTGTGATTGTCTTCACTTTTATAGATAAGAAAACTGAAGCTTTGCGGAGCTAAGTGCTTTGATGATGATCACAGATAGTAAAAATAGCTTACATTTATACAACACTTTAAGGATTGCAAAGCACTTTACACATATTATCTCATTTGATCCTCACAACAAAACTGCTATCATTATCCGCACTTTATGGATGGAGAAATTCAGACACAGAAAAATTAATTGCCCTGGGTAATACCAATTATAAATCTTTGAGGCAAGATTCAAATCCCTGTAGAGAAATCTATTATCCATTACAAGCTGCTTCTCTGAGGCAGATGTTAGCTCTCCTGACTTTAGGTCTGAAACTCTAACTATTGGTTTAGGATGCCTATTGAGGCCTTCCTCAATAGTAGGAGAAAGGGGATTGAGAGTATACAGATACATGACACTCAGAAAGCAAAGCAGCATGAGGCAGAGATAGGATCCCTTCTTCATTTTCTGCCATCTCCCTCCATCCAAAACCAGTTAGATTTTGTCTGTTTACCAGGATCAAGGACAGCTTTAATCCTGACAGTCTATTTGCTACCCCACAGTACAATATATGACTTACCAGTGAGGTCTGAGGACCTATGCTAGATGGACGTCCTAAGGAAATCCACCTCTATATATTCCATATTCTTCCCTGAATTATCTTCCAGTGCATTTATGTGTCTCCTTGTAGACTATTTAATTCAATAAACATTTATTTAAGGTTCCACTATGTTCTAGGCAGTGTGCTAAGCTATGAATACAAATCAGAAAAAAGAAAGATGATTCTTACCCTCAAGGAGCTTACAATCTGTTGGAGAAGACAGCACAAAAAAGGAAGTTAAAAAAGTGTATGGGTGTGTGTGGGGTACCCAGAACAAGGGTATGATAATGATGGAGCAAATCTAGGAGTTTCATTGATGGGAAATCATTGGGCTGTGTGTCTTCTGAACCCTCTTTAAATGGAGGCCTTGGGAGGCATTTGTGCTCCACCCTGCTTCCCTCTGAACTGAGTATCAGAGGCTACTGAGAGAAGTGATGAAGTGTGAACCACGGTATGAAACAAAACTGATGAATTTTCTGAGGTGATGTTTCCTAATGATGAACATGATGATGGTGGAGTCAAATCTAGGAGTACAGCTTGTGGGAAGTGGTTGAGGAACCATCACAGTAGATCAAGAGTCTCAAATAGCTTTTAATTTTAATGCCAATGAATGAAAACAAGCAGCATGGAACATCACTAAAAGACTGGATTTGGAATCAGAGCACTAAAGTTCACATCCTGACCTGGTTACTTATTTCCTGAGCAGTGATAGGAAGATTGCTTTCTTAGGCCCTTGAGCACTAGTCTGAGAGAGATTGTCTATGTACCTGAAAGAGCTGAATGATTAGAGACCAGGATGGGGAAAGTATAATGCTATACTGTTAAAGTAAATGAAAATGCTGATGTCTACTAGGGCAGAGGCAGGTAGGAGAAAAATGACCTTAGTGGATTAAAATGCTAGGGCTGGATATGACTACTAAAACCTGTCTTATATTCTGCTCATGTAGCTCTGAGATGCCCTACAACTACTGTGAAGAACCCAGGGGAAAGACCACATGTGACCTATACATAGTATGTGATTTAGTCTTTGGATAGAGTTTCTGTTTTCTATCCTTTTGTCCTCATTGTATTCTGCTTCTTAAAAGGCATCGGGGCTCCTAATTGCTTAAAGAAAACAAATAATCTATGCTTTTCTAGCCTGGAATCCATGGTCTTTTATAGTGTAGCGCTATCCTACCATTACGACTTAGTGTTTTTGTTGAGTCATTCAGTCATATCTGACTCTTTATGACGTCATGGACCACACTGTCCATGGGGTTTTTTTGGCAAATATGATAGAGTAGTTTACTATTTTCTTCTCCAGTAGATTAAAGCAGAGATTAAGTGACTTTCCCAGGGCCACAGTGCTATTTAGTGTCTAAGGCACTTAGGTCTTCCTGACTCCAAACCCAGCACTTTATTCACTGAGCCACCTAGCAGCCACCTTACTCTCAGTTGAATTGCATCAAATATTTCTGAGAACCTATTAGGCTAAGTACTTGGGGAGGTGAAGATGTATGTGTGTACAAATACATGTATATTTACATATATGTATATATGTAAAGCAGTTTGCATTTCCCTGTTCATTCATTAATTCAACAAATATTTCTCAAGGCTTCCCATGTGCCAGACACTGTGCTAAACTCTGAGAACACAGAACAAAACAACAAAGCAGTCATAGAGATTATATGTGTAGATATATTCTCAGAACTCAGCACATATACACACATGTGCATATATATGTATGTGCACATATAAAATGTATATATAAAACACAGATATACATATATAATGCACATATGAATATGTATACACATATCTCTAGTGCTATCATCTCTAACTCTAGCTCCATCTTCCATCTATCCATTCATCTATCTCTTTATATATCTAGACTGGATTTTTGATTTCATTGATACCAGAGAGGAGGGTTCTCCACCAAAGCAAGTTGATACGTTTTCTTCCATTAATAGGCTTAGAGAAGTGCCCACAGCATGCACAGGGTTTCCCTGAGATAATTTAATGTAGTAGCAAGTACCCCTCTGGAAAGTCAACTTGCCAGTGCCTGTGCACATTGGATGAGCGAGCCTGGGGGAGGGGAATTGGTATTATACATACAAAATGAGATGTGTTCATAAGAAGGGTATTAAAAAAAGTTGTAATGATGTTCACAGAAAAGGAGATCTTTCTGGTTAGGGAATCAGGGAGGGCTTCCAAGAAAAGGTAGAATTTGATTAGAATACTGAAGGATAGTTAGATAGCAGAGATGGTGAAGGCAGTGATGGAGAAGAAAGGCATTTGGAATACAGTGAGCAAAATCATGGAAACAAAGGGGCATAGGGAAGATAAAGAGCACCAGTGGTCCAATATGTCTAAATTATTAGAATCAGAATGTGAATGTGAAATATCATATCAGAGTATCAGAATATCCGAAATGTGAACTAATTTTAGTGAGAACTAAACTCTGAGAGATTGTAGAGAACCTTGAATGATAGGCAGAGTAGGAATTAAATTATCTGACATTATTATAGAGGATGATTAGAGTGAGAGAATGATTGTTACCTTTGCCAGTAGCCAAGGTGGGAGGTGATGAGTTAAGAAGAGGTATCAAACAGTTAAAAATTTGAGGTTGGAACTATGGAGAGAGGTAAGGGCCAGGGATAGAGAATTGTGGTATTTATGTAGAGGTTATAACTGAATCATTGGATAGAGAAAATTAGCTATTAAAGGAGAGAGCATATAAATCAAAGGCAATAGATCCAAGGACAGACTCTTTCAGGAGACCAAGATTAATGGACTGGAGTGATGAAAAGAAGGCAGGAAGAAAACAGAGGAGGAGAAAGAGGCAGGAGGGGAAATAGGAAAATACTGTATCAAAGAAACCAAGGGAAGGTGGCTAACAGTGTAAGACGCTTCAGGAGAATAAGTACTAAGAAAAGGTGATTATCAGGGCATTTTGAGGGTGTTATGTCCACAGAGCATTTGAGAAGCAGTTTGGCTCGGTGCAGTGCACAATGAAATGCCCAGTGAGTTCTGTTCCTTGAATGCCTTTCAACAACAACAAAATGTTTTGTGAGCCCCCAAGGTAATCCAATATGCTATTGATAATATTATTTTAAATTTGTTCATTAAGCACTTACAACAACTACAAAAATTTTACCTCCCAAAGTTCCAAATTTAGAATTGAATTCTAGAATTATAATTATAAAATATAGAATTGTATTTCACTTATGATTGTGACAATTCTAAAATATATAGCTATAAAAATTTAACTACAAGATAATTAAGAAACTTCTATGTGTAACATTATGTAAGAATTGGAAGAATTAATCCAACAGGACCTGATATGTTTGTCATTTTCTATAAGACATTATATTAAATTTATCTTACAAATTTTGTTCAATACAAATAACAGTTTAATAACTTAAAGTTAAAAGTTGAAAATATTTAATATAAAATAATAATCATATGTAAACTTAATTTCAGCATTGGACTTTTTCATTAAAATATTTTGCAATATTTGACTCAAAACCTGACAGTCTTAAAAGTGGTTCTTCACTGAGTTTATTTCTATATTTTGATTTAAAACGAATACTTTGAAATATGTGAATATGGCAGGAAAATCTCATAAACTCTCTGGCTGAGAAAAATTCACTTTAAAAAAAGTTTTTAGTGTGAAGGCCAAAATGGCAGAATAGAAGCAGAAACCTACTACAGCTCTGCCACTAAACCTCTCAAAAAACCTGTAAAATGACTCCAAACAAATTATGGAGCAGTAGAACCCACAAAATGACAGACTGAAGCAAATTTCTGGTCCAAGACAATCTGGAAGGTCAATGGGAAAGGTCTATAGCAGTAGGCTGGGAGGGGAGAGCAGTTCAGTCACACCCACCACAGACTGAGCAGGAGCAGGTCTTAGGCGATGGAATTGCTGGTAGCTGCTGTGGATTACTATCTTCTCAACCCACAAATATTAAAGACAGCTTCAGTAGTCACTGGGAAGGCTCTCTCACCTGGTTGAGAGGGGAGTGTAGTCTGCCCTCAGCCCAAGTCCCTACCCTGCCCCCTAACCCATCCCTAGGGTGGCTGCAGGAACTGCTGAAGCTGAGGCTGCTTCTGGATCTCTCCACTTAACAAAGCTCATAAATCAATTCATTGGATGGGAAAATGAGCAAACAGGGAAAAATAAACAGAATATAGATACTTACTTTCAGGGGTGAAGAGGTATTTTCTTATGTCATTGGTGACAAGGAAGATGAAAACATACAGCCAGAAGAAGACATCAAAGCCAAAACTTCTCCATCCTAAGCCTCTAAGAAAAATATGAATTGGTCTCAGGCCATGAAGAGCTCAAAAAGGCTTTTGAATATCAGATCAAAGATGCAGAGGAAAAATTGGGAAGAGAAATGAGGGTGATGCAAAAAAAATCATGAAAAACAAGTCAACATCTTGCTAAAGGAAACTTCCCAAAATGCTGAAGAAAATAACACCTATAAAATTAGACTAGCCCAAATGGCAAAAGAGGTCCAAAAAGCAAATGAGGAGAAGAATGCCTTAAAAAGCAGAATGAACCCAATGGAAAAAGAGATTCAAAATCTCACTGAAGAAAATAATTCTTTAAGAAATCAAAATGGAATAAATGGAAGCTAATGACTTTATGAGAATCAAGAAATTATAAAACAAAACCAAAACAATGAAAAAATAGAAGATTACATGAAACATCTCATTGGACAGACAACTGACCTGGAAAATAGATCCAGGAGACATAATTTAAAATTATTAATCTACCTGAAAACCATGATCAAAAAAAGAGCCTAAACATCATCTTCCAATAAATTATCAAGGACAATTGCTCTTTTTAGAATCAGGGTAAAATAGAAATGGAAAGAATTCACTGATCACCTCTTGAAAGAGATCCCCAAAAGAAAACTCCTAGGAATATTGTAGTCAGATTCCAGAGTTCTCAGGTCAAGGAGAAAATATTACAAGCAGCCAGAAACAAACAATTTAAGTATTGTGGAAATACAATCAGAATAACATAGGATCTAGCAGTTTCTACACTAAAGGATTGAAGGGTTTGGAATATGATATTCTAGAGCTCAAAGGAGATGGGATTAAAACCAAGAATCACCTACCCAGCAAAAGTGAGTGTAATTCTTCAGGGGCAAAAATGGAATTTCAATGAAATAGAGGACTTCCTAGCATTCTTATTGAAAAGATCAGAGCTGAAAAGAAAATTTGACTTTCAAATACGAGAATCAAAAGAAACATGAAGTTAAACAGGAAAGGGAAGGCTTAAGGGACTTATTAAAGTTGAACTGTTTATGTAGCTACATGGAAAGATGTTGTTTTTAACTCATGAGACCTTTTACAGTATTAAGGTAGATAAAGGGAATAAATTTGTAGGCGTGTATAGGTATGTATTTATATTTGAGTATGTATATTTGTGTACATTACATATGTGTAGGAATGTACGTGTAAATGGATGTATGTGTGTATGTATATGCACACACACATATATATGTGTGTGTATACATAGACAGAGGGTACAGGATGAGCTGAATATGAAGGGAGAATACTTAAAACATAAAATTTACTATTGAATGGAGTATACTAGGAGTAAGAGAAAGGGAGAGGTAGAATGTAGCAAATCATCTTACACAAAAGAGGAAAGAAAGAGCTTTTACAATGGAGGGGAAAAGGAGGAGATGAAAGGAAATAAGTGAACCTTTCTCTAATGGGATTTGGCTTAAGGAGGAATAACACACACTCAATTGAATATGCAAATCTATTTTACCCTGCAGGAAGGCAATGGATTAGGGGATAAGAGAGAGAAGATAATAGAAGGGACAGCAAATTGGGGAAAGAGACAGTCAGAAGCAAACACTATTGTGGGAGGACAGGTCAAGGGAGAGAATGGAATAAATGGAAGGCAGGATAGGACAGAGGAAAATGTGGTTAGTCTTTTACATCAAACTATTATGGAAGTGATTTGCATTGTTACACATATATGACCTATACTGAATTTCTTGTTTTCTCAATGAGGGTGGATGGGGAGGGAGGGAGAGAAAATGGAACTCAAAGCTTTAATAATCAACGTCAAAAATTGTTGTAGCATGCAGCTGGAAATTAATATATATATAGGCAATGGAGTATAGAAATCTATTTTGCCCTTCTGGAAAATACAGAGGAAGGGGGATGGAAGAAGAGTGGGTAATAGAAGGGAGGACAAACTGGAGGAAACATGGATGGAGTGCATGCTGTTCTGGGGTAGGGGGTGGGGAGAGATGAGGAGAAAATTTTTAATCCAAATTCTTGTGGAAGTGAATGTTAAGAACTGAAAAATAAATAGATTTTTAAAAAGAGCCTACATGTCATCTTTCAAGAAATTATCAAGAAAAACTCCTCTGATATTCTAGAAACAGAGGGCAAAATAGAAATAGAAAGAATTCACTGAATATCTCCTAAAAGAGATCCCAAAAAGAAAACTCCTAGGAATATTGTAGCCAAATTCCAGAACTGCCAAGTCAAGGGGAAAATATTACAAGCAGCCAAAAAGAAACAATTCAAGTGTTGTGGAAACACAATTGGTATAAGACAGGACTTATCAGTTTCTCCACTAAGGGAACTGAGGGCTTATAATATGATATTCCAGAGGTTAAAAGGAATTAGGATTAAAACCGAGAATCACCTGCCCAGAAACCTTCTTGTTAAAAGACCAGAGCTGAATAGAAAATTTGACTTTAAAATACAAGAATCAAGAGAAAAGATAAACAGGAAAGAGAAACCATAGGGAACTTATTAAAGTGGAACTGTCTATATTCCTACATGGAAAGATATTTGTGACTCATTAGACCTTTCTTAGTATTAGGATAGCTGGAGAGAATTATATATATATGCACATATACACATGTATATAGATGTGTGTATGTATGTGTACATATATATTATATATATGCACATATACACATATGTACATAGATGTGTGTATGTATGTGTGTATATATATACACGTATATATGTATATATATATGTGTATATATATATATATATATATATATATATATATATATATATATATATATATATATATATATATATATATATGGAGAGAAAGAGAGAGAGCGCACAGGGTGAGCTGAAAATGAAGGGATGATATCTAAAAAAGTAAATTCAGGGTTGAGATTAATCTACTAGGAGAAAGAGAAAGGGAGAAATGGAACATAATAAATCATCTCACATAAAAGAAGTAAGAAAAATCTTTTACAATGGAGGGGGAAAAGTGGAAGGTGAGAGGGCATAAGTGAGGCTTCCTTTCATGAGATTTGGCTTCAAGAGGGAATAACAAGTACATTCATTTTGGCATGGAAATTTATCTTACCCTACAGTAATGGGGTGGGGGGGATAAGAGAGGGGGATAATAGAAGAGAGGGCAGATTGAGGAGGGAGTAATCTGAAGTATTTTAGTAGATGGATAGGTCAAAGGAAAAAACAGAATAAATAGAGGGCAGGACAGCAACAAGGGAAACAGTTAGTCTTTCACAACATCACTGTTATAGAGGTATGTTGCATGACCACACATGTATAACCTTTATTGAATTGCTTGCCTTCTCAATGAAGGTGGGAGAAAGGAGGGGAGGGGAGAGAATGTGGAACTCATGCTTTAAAAATGAATGTTAGAGGTTGTTTTTACATGCAACCAGGAAATAAGATATATAAGCAATGGGGTATAGAAATCTATCTTACCCTACAGAAAAATAGAAAGGATGGGATTGGGGGGGCAGGTGATAGAAGGGTGGGCAGATTGGAGGAAAGAGCAATCAGAATAAACACTGTTCTGGAGTGGGGATAGGGCAGAGATGAGAAAATCTGAAATTCAAAATTTTGTAGAAACAAATGCTGAAAACTTAAAATAAATAAATTATATGAATTTCAAAATAAATTTTTAGGTACCTAAAAATAAAAATTATATATATGTATATATATATATATATATATATATGCATATATATATATAATATCTAGTTTCATCTGAAAACATTAACTTCTGGCTAATAACATATGTTGTATTAAATGTTAAATTACTTCAAGTTCAATTGTTATAAATTGCTTTATATTTAAACTATATATGTATGCAAGCATATTTATATATGCATGTATACACACATATATACACACACATATATGTATATATGTATACATATGTGTGTATTTCATATATATGTATTCCCCATATATATGTATTCCATATATATATATATTTATGGAAAGGATATCTTCAGATATGACTTCCTTCTCTTCTAGCGTTGGCACAGAAGCTACATTCACATAGAAACTCTACTGAATGAGTGACTGATCAGGATTGCCAACCAATTAATTTGAATATCCACTAGACAGAAGAAGAGTAATCTAGGCAAAGGATAAGTTCAAATAGGAAAATAGCCTTAATGCTTCAGTGAGAAGTAGTATAAGGTTTGTTTCTTCAAGACATTAAGGACAGTCTATTACGGTTTCATGATTACTAGTAATGTGATGTCCAGAGACTGATTTTCCAACAGCTTCACATTTGTGCTACACAAATGTTTGTAATGTCTTGCTCAAATGATTGTGCAGATAAGGAGATAATGACTAGTATAAATATCCAAATCAAAATTGCAAAAGACATATGAGGGAAGATGCTATCTTCATCCAGAGAAAGAATTGATAAACAGAATTATACTAGAATTATTTTACACATGTGTGAGTATGTATGTATGTATATACACACATATATGTGTCTAAAGTTAGCTATCTGAGAGGAGAAAAAAAATTTACTTGATAACTTTATTATATATTTAAAAAGAATAGCTAGTTGTACATAATAGATTTGTAATTTCACGCACAATCTTTTTTTTTACTATAGTATGTTTCGCAAATGCTTGTTTTATTCCAAAATTAAAAAAAGAATAGGTGAAAAAAAAATAAATTGATTATGTGAGGTTGGTTTTCTTATACACATATTTTTGTGCCTAACCCCAAACACACACAATTGAATGCAATTGTTTATTAAGAGATTATTATGTGCCAAACACTCAAGTATTTACATAAATCTCTCTAGCAGCTTCTGTTCTAGTGTTGGGGGAACATATAAGGGAACAATAACCAGGGAAAAGTATTTTGAAGAGTTCTGGAAGCCCAAATGATGGGGAGAGGAGCCACAGTGGAGTCAATCAGCCTGCTTTTCCCAGAAGCTATGACCATATTAATACTATTCTCAGAACTGTTCTCAGAAAGAGATGTAGAAAACTGTCAGGGGAACTGGCCACCTGAAAGATCAGAAAGGAGCATGGGCAGGGACTGCAAGGTAAAGTGAATCATGTCCATTTGTGCTTCCTGGCTGATCAGTAAGGACAACATAGTCTAAGGGTTCCAGTTCTAAAACTTACCTAGGTCATTGTCTCAAGAAATCTAGGGTTCCCGAGGAAGCAGAAGCACAATTGCTCTCATTAATACTAAAATGAGTTTATATTCTCTAAGAATATGAGAGAGACAGAGAAATAGACAGAAACACAGACACAGACACAGAGAGAATGTGAGTATTTAGTGTCTCCCAAGTCTTAATGTAGTTTTAATCTTTAATAATATGAGAAATATAAAAGCAACAAACACATAAATATCACTTGAAAGTTTGATGAATTTTTATACTACTTTTGAGAATGTTTAATAATACAGTTATTATCCCTAAAGGACCCTGTGCTATGCCTTGCATACGTGAGTTCCTGCTTGGCTAGCCTCATCCTGATGGGTAAGCAGAGTGGGGCCTGGTGCTTGGCCACCTCTGAACCCCTGATGTATCTCAGTTAGGCTTTTTCTTCCGGGGTCATGGGAAAACAGTCACACTGCATCACAGTCTTGTTCTTGATCTTCAGGCTAAGATTTTGAATTCAATCTGTTCAGTCACTGAGAAGTAGCCGATGGAAATTTTTTTCAAAGTTAAAAAATCAGCTAGAATGATGTGTAGCATGAGGCTGTTGTTATGTTGAATTTTAATAAGAAACATCAATATTTAAAAATTTTAAATAATCAACCTTTCAAGTGCCTTTTTTTCTTGATGGATTTGTAACATTTATACTTCTGAAGTTATAAGAACTTAAAAATGCCTTAAGATGTTGGGGAGACACGTAGTGGATTAAGAATTTCATGTGGGCCAGGCACAGTGCTAAGAGCTAGGCTTACAAATACAAGAAATCAGTACAATTTTTGTCCTCAAAGAGTTTCCATTGGACTGGAGGATCGCCCTGCAGGAAGGGGAGCTAGAAAGTGAAAATGGCTTGGGCCAACGTGAGTGGAGTGCAGGCCAGTTGGCAAGGTAAGATGAGGCACATCTTCTCTCATCAGAGCTGGGTAAAGGAGGAGTAGGGGCAGTGGTGGGGGGAGACAACAGGGCATGAGGATTATGGCCAGAGGGCAGACAGTAGGATAATATGGCCTAAACTGTTTTCTGGAGCCAGGTAGATACTGAGAAAATAAGTCATCCTGAGCTTTCAAGTGATAGACATAAGCCCATGAACTAGAAAATTTGCAATCAGGTCTTCCAAGTTGACATTTGAAATCCAGTTGTGACTTTCAAGGACTACAATTTTCTTAATATGTCAGACATTTGTAGCATGTACCTGTACAGAAAACACTGTTCAAGTAGTATTATACCCATTTTTCAGATGAGAAAACTGAGACTCAGCCCTAATAGCATAGGACTCAAGGTTTGGAACTAGGACTTCACTTCAAGTCTTCTGACTCCTAAATACAGCTCTATTTACTTTTTAAATCATTGCTGGCTCTGTGTCCCTAGTTTTCTAATCATGTACTAAAACTTGAGAGCCCTCATTCCAGGGTACACTATATTTCAAACAGAGGATCATAATCTTAGAGTAGGAAGAGATCATAAAGAATACTAACTTCGTGAATTTACAGATAAGGACACAGAACTGGAAAGAGAAAGCGATTAGCCAAGGAACATCCAGGAAAATCATTGAAAGAACTGTCATCCAAACTTAGTTGCTCCATTTCAAAAATCTTTGTTCATTCCACTGCACCATCCTACCTTCTAACTGCATTCCCAAATGTGCTTAGATATACTGAAATAATCATCCCAAACTTAGGAATGTGGGTTTCAATCCAGTCGTCAAACTTAATAGCTGCATTATATTGGAAAGTCATTCTACTTCTCCATCTCCATTTCTCATCTTTGAAATGGGCTAACTAATGATTGATTGTATAAGAGTGCCATGAGGAAAACTGTGGCACAAGGTAGATATGAAGCCCAGTCATTGTCATGCTGTCTTTCTCTAGCCATGACAGGAGTATTCATTTTGATCGACACATCTTTCCTTGTTATCTTCCCTGATGATGTTCTAATGAAGACTGACTTTTCAAAGATGTGCTTGGCATCACCCCCTCCAGTATAAACAAGAGTTCTTCTTTGTGACTACAAAAAGCAGAGAAAAGTTATCTGTCAAGGTGGAAGCCCCAAAGATTGTATATAGTCGATCCCAGCTCTTCCACTTACTGCCTGTGTGACCTTGAGCAAGTCCACTCTGGTCTTCACTGTCCTCATTTGTAAAAGAAGGGGCAAGGACATCCAAAATTCCAGCTCCAAATCTGTGATTCTACAGCCTGTGATCCAATGAATTATTCAACACAATGTATCCAGTGAAAACAATTTCACATAGTGTTTCTGGAAGAATTATTTGATAAAATCTAATCATTTGATTTTTTTAAGATAGTGTATAATATGGCAGTGGATTAAGTGCTAGGTCTGGAGTCAGGAAAATTCATCTCCATGAGTTCAAATCTGGTCTCAGACATTTACTAGCTGTGTGATCTTGGGCAAGTCACTTCACCCTACTGATCTCAATTTCCTCATCAGTAAAATGAGCTAGAGAAGGAAATGGCAAACCACTCCAGAATCTTTGACAAGGAAACCTCAAAGGGGTTCATGAAAAATCGGACACAACTGAGAATGACTGAACAGCAAACACAGCATTTATAAAGGAATAGTGTTACTATATATATGTGTATGTAATATATAGATAGATAGATACAGATATATATGTAATAGCATCTTTAATACAATGTATCCAAAACTGGTAGGATTAGATTTAATATAGTGTACCCAGTGGATTTATTCAACAAAATGATACAGTTTCCTCTTTATAGATCCTTGAGTGGGATAACATTCTGTTTCTGTTTTAGTGTTAAGAATCATGCAATATTAACCTAGTTTTCCAGACCTGGCAATAAAATATAGGACATCGTGGAGAGCAATGCTGAGCACGTCTTTCTCTTCTGGCTACAAACATGAATCATTTCCTCATTATTGTGATTTGAGGGAAGTAAACATGCCTGTGTGGAATCATTTACATGTGCAAATCTCTGCACCAAAAATCCTGTCTGCCCAGGGAGATGGTCTGAGCAGGTCCAGGGGTAGTTCACCTCTAGATAACATTGTGCAGCATTCATTCACACTGTCCACTGCCCCATCTCAAGGGTAATGGTAAGCAAGTTATTTTAAAAATTTAGCAGGTTAGGATATGAATTGTTTTTCTTATGAGACCCCACCCTAACCCCACTCTGAGACTTCTCATTGCTATTAAAATCCAGCCCACTTTTCATGCGGACATGGAAGTAAGAAAGGGAGGAGCAAGCCCAGAAGTGTTTTTCCAGTGGACAGGTGATCTCAATCCTTGTCTGCCAAAGGAGTGAATTTGACCAGATGACCTTTA
Organism: Notamacropus eugenii; assembly: GCF_028372415.1. NCBI lineage: Eukaryota > Metazoa > Chordata > Mammalia > Diprotodontia > Macropodidae > Notamacropus > Notamacropus eugenii. The sequence goes on from NC_092873.1 coordinate 65,393,289, forward strand.
TTGTCTCTTCTAGCTCTAGCTCCATGATCAATGATCTCTCTGCAGGTGTGCATGGAGGCATTCCATTCCTAAACTTCCTTTACGTCTTCGTTTATTTTCCAGTTCTTGAATATGCCAGGGTTTGTCCTTTAAGATCATTGCTGAAGTTAGATCCTGGAAAGTCTTCATTGCTTCACTTGCCTTTTTCCTCTTTCCTGTTAGACACATGATGAGAGTCTGCGTAACTGTGAAACTGTATGCCACTCACACTGTTTCAGTATCAAAGGATTGTGCTCAAATGGATAGTTACAGTCTAGGGAAACTCAATTAGAAAATGCTCTCTATTTCTTTTGAGAAATATTCATTTGAAATTTATACTCAGCTATTGTTTGGTCCACAGGGCTATTGACAAACTTTGAATTAGCTCAGGACCAATGTATCACAACTATCAAAGTCATTTCAGGGAATATGTGTGATTTTTTTCCCCTCTACAACTTGCAAAAATATGCTCTGGTTTGGAAATTTCTCTATTTGTTACTCTGGAGATAAATTAGGCTTGCTTGAGATAGGAATATTGGCATCCATCACTGCAAATGAAAATGCTAAGTGATTCAGAATTACTGTGACACTGAGTCAAGATCCCATAGAAATATTTCATATGGATGGATAAAATACTTAAGTCGTAATTCTTTTTTTCCCGTTCTCTACATCTTCCCCTCCCTCTGCTTCCCCTAATATCTCTCTGTCTACCAATATTCTTCTTTCTTTATGCCTCCTCCCTGTCTCTCTCATTCAACCTCTGCTTCCTTCTTGTCTGGCTTTGTATTTCTGCCTGTTCCTGGGTCTCTATTTCTCTCTGTTTGTGTGTCTATAGCTCTGTTCCCTTCTTCCTCTCCTACTCTTCTTGGTTTAGCACACTGGGATCTAGACCTACTTTTCTAGCCTATATTCACACCAACAGATTAGGGTCTCAAAGCAAGCAGTTCCACTACACACACACACACACACACACACAAACACACACACACACACACACGTACTGTGTGTATATATATATATGTGTGTATACATAATACATGTATGTGTGTGGATAGATAAATAGATAGAACAAGACTTGAAATGCAAAAATATCCCTCTGAACTGAGACATACTGAACCTCTACATTTTAGCCCTCAGGGAGAAAAAAAAGATAGCTGCTCCCAAAGCCCCTGACACAATGAAGGCACTGTCTCCTCTACCTTCTTAGTTTCTGAGGAGTGTGAGCTCAACCTTAGAATGGTAATGCAAAGCATTCCTCTCCCAAAATGCACTTCAGGGTCTGGCGTGGTTGTTAGTGGGATTGTTCCCTTGACTGTAAGACATAGGATCTCAGCTTCTAAATTGATCAGTTTCTGAGCTGGATCAAGTCAATCACCCCTCACTGGTTCACTGAACTCTGCTATGACTCCAACAGATTCTGCTATGGAATCCTATCACTGGACCTGAAGTTATTCCAACCTTTTGAAGTTAATGGAGTTATTGCATCTCTGATATTTATATCCCTAGACTCAAGGAAGAATAAGTACAACAGAGACAGAGGAAACAAAAGTGCCAAGTGCTGAGGCCACATGGTGATCAGGTAGGAGAAAATTCCCCATCCAGATTCCAGCATTTCTTCTTCACTTAAAAGTTCCAGTGGAAGGAGAGACAAGTGTTCCTCAATTGGATTTCTTTGTGTGTACCCTCATACAAAAGGAAAATCTCAGCAGCCAAAGTAAGCAAACAGGAAACAACCACTTGAGACCTATCATTACCTGGCATGAAGTATGTGTGTGGGAGGGAGGACTCTCCATTTACCCCATCCTGCATTTACAAGGGCAGACTCCGAAGCTTTAATTGCTTGCAGGCAGAGTATACTGAGCATGTACCAAGGAACGAAGTTCTGATGAGCTTTCAATGACAAATGGAAGAGCCTGACTTTGATTCTTGGCAAGAAGGAGGAACTGGAAATTCCTGATCAGAAGAACAATATAATTAGATACTCATATTAGGAATATTGCTTTGGCAGCCTGGATATGTTTGGTTAAAATGTTTTTTGTCCCTCATCTGAAAACTTTTTTCAGATCTATCAGCATTCTCACTGAAGTCGTCAAGAAGCCATCCAGATCATCAAAATCCCTCAGGTGCAAACCTCTAGAATTGGGCTCAAGAATGGAACTGAAAAGTCAGCCAGCTGAAATGAAAGCATAGAGGGAGATGGACATAGAGTTGCTAGCTGTTGTGTCTATAAAATCCTGACTAGTTGGTGTGATGATTTTTTCCTAAACTGACCATGTGTTCTAGTGTTTCATGACCATAACAACTGCCAGAGGGGGATTTCTGGCCTAGAAAGCCAATGGTGGCAGGAAGGAACCTGTCAAGTTTCCTCCATATGTATTTTGGAGCTAAGCAAAACGATGACTTGAATTCTGTTTACCATGAACTGCCTCATTAGGAATCTTTTGAAGTATGAAGGTATAGGAAAGGAATGAATGAAATCTTCCTTCAGGGAAGAACTGTGAAAGCTGGGAGATAGCAGAGAAGGAGTCAGAGAAGAAGCATCAGCTTTGGGGTCAGAGGAGATGGGTTGGAATCCAAGCTCTGCTTCTTACTCACCATGTGACTTTGGGCAAGTCTCTATACTTTATTGGACCTCAGTGTCTTCAAATGTAAAATTAGTTGGATTGGCTAAAGGATCTATCCTCCGGATCTGAATCTGTTGTTCTGTGGTAATCTGTAGTCACATGTACTTTTCTCTAGAAAGCAGTAAGAGAGGAAGTAATCCTGAGATTAATGAATCAGTCACTTGAGATTAAAAGGTAAGACAACCCCCCTCTCATATTCTCTCATCACCAGCTATTTTCTCTTACATTGTTAATTCTTCTGGGCTTCTATTCTAAATTTTATATCAAGAAGAGGGAGAGATTAGCTTTCTGGGCCACAGCATCTAAATCTTTAACATGATGGGGTAAGATGAGGCAGGTGACAGAATAAAAAATACAATGGAGTGACTCAGCAGAGCCTGAGACAGCATGGGATAGTGGATAGGGCGCCAGATACAGGGTCAGAAAGACTTGGTTTTAGATGCCACCTTGGACACTTACTAGCTGTATGACTCTGGGGAAGGCATTTCATGTGCCTCAATTTATTTACTTGTAAAATGAAGGATTTTGAATTTATGACTTCTGAGGTCTCTTCTATCTCTAAATCTATAATTAGGTTACTGTTCATATCCCACAGTTTCAATTTACAGCCTCCATGACTTTTCTTTTTTGCCCTCAGTTTGCTCATCTGTAAATTAGGGTGTTTAAAGTCATTTTCAGTCTTGGGGAGGAAGGGAGAGAGGTAATGAGCTAGAAAAATATTTGGAACTCAGAATCTTATAAAAGTGAATATTTAAAGCTATCTTTACATGTATTTGGGAAAGAAAATTTTCTCAAGTGAGGAATAAAAAGCAAGTCGCTTCCAGCTTATATGATTCTGTGGCTTGATTATTTCTAATGCCTTTTTAGATCAAAAATTCAAATGTTGAACTTGGAATTTTAATGCTTGGGTTCAAATTATAGTTGGACCACCAACTACTTATGATACTTTAGGAAAGTGGCATCACTTCAATAAGATGCACTTAGCTTTCTCATCTACCATTTGATGTCATTGGTTTGAATCACCTCTAAAGTCCTTTCCTTCTAGCTCTACAATTCCCATAATTTCATTCATCTCACACAAGCTCCCTCAGAGCCTAGAAAATGCAATTGTGGAAGGAAGTCCAGGGAAGACTTATGGAGGAGCAGGAACTCAATAGGACCCTAAAGAGGGATCAAAGGAGCTGCTCCTTTCAGCTTGGCTTGACTTGTCTTTCAAATAGAGGCAGCAGCATTCTTTCATGATGACTCTCAGTTTGTTGGAGTTAGTGGGGCCTTCTTAGGACCTGACTTTCCATCTCAGCCCCATTGCTTAGTGAAGGCTAGAAGGCAGGCTGCCCTCTCCAACTTCAAAGGAAGGCTGGAGCACTAGATGTTAGATCTTGTTCAGTTGTAATCCTCTCCATTTCTCTTCCCCCCCACCCCCTCCCCTGCTAGGCTTCTGGACTTTATAAATTTTATTCAACATTGATATTGTGCCAAGTCTGAGGATATCAGTGCTACAGGAAATGTGGACCTCAACCCAGCTGGCACCGATAGCAGTGTTTTAAGGCTTACAATACACTGGATTTGATTTCATTTAATGGGCTAATTGCAGGGACCTTGTGAGGTTAACAATAAAGATATTGTTGACTTGATTTTACAGATGAGAAAATTGAGTTTTGGAAAGGGAAGAAATTTCTTAGATCTCCTGATACTGAATGGTTTTCTTACCTACCATAGCATTAATATCTCCATGCTTATGAGTTGTGCACATTTATAGATGTCGATGAAAATCTAGCCATAGATGTGAAAGTGTGCTCTAGGGCATAGAGAGCTGGACTCCAAGCCAGGAAGACCTGAGTTCAAGTCTTAGGTCTAACAATAGTGACTGTGTGACTCTGGTTAAGTCACCAAGCCAGGATACTCTCTAAGATTATAAATCACAGAGCAAAGACTGACCTACACCTGTAAAGAAATTTTCCTCATGTAAGAGTTCCCCCAAATCACTGATCTTGGTATTCTCAGTGTCTGTCTCTTCTCTCCTCTCTCTCCTTTCCTTTTCTCTTCTTTCCCTCACTTCTTCTTTCTGTCTCTTTATCTCTCTCTCCTCTCATTCCCTTTCTCTCTCTCTCTCTCCACTCCTTCCTTCCTTTCTCCCTCCTTCCTCTCTTTTCTGCCTCTCTCTCTTTCTCTCTCTCCCCATCTGCCTGTCTCTGTATCTGCCTCTCTGTTTTTGTCTTCCCCCAATCCCTTCCTTCCTCTCTCCTCCAATTTCTCTTTATTTACCTTTTCCACTCTGTCTTTTTCTCTGAATGCATTATCAATAACTCATACAATCATCCTCATGATCCCTTACATTAATATAGTATTGTATCAGCCAATCAATAAGGAATTATAAATTATCTACTATGTACCTGGCATTGAACTAGGTACTGGGGATACATTCTCATAAGCAAAACAGTTCATGTATTCAACAGGATGGAATAAAGGCTTTCTCCTACCTAAAGTGTGTCTAGTACACTAGGTGCCCTTGTAGAACTTAAGGCATTTGTCAGTCACAATTGGGGAAATCTAGACAAGAACTATGTATCCAAAGTACCTTCTCACTTTTGCCTCTTTCTCATCTTCAAAACTCTTGTCTTCAAGAATCAGCTCAAGCATCACAGGCTTTCCCTCAGGGGTACCTTATATAAGTTTTACATGTGTCTGACATATACCTACATACATGCATACTGTCTCCTTCACTTAGAGTATAGGGTCCCTGAGGGCAGGGACTCCTTTGCTGTTGTAGTTGTATCCATAGCCCCTAGAACAGTACCAGGCACATTCAGTAGGTGTTAATAAATGCTTATTGAATTACTTTGGTGATTCCTCCAGAATAAAATTCCAAAGTGAAGGCAATGATCTGTTCAGTGAATTTTTTTTCATATTTTTAAAATCATTTGTCAGTTTTCCTTCTATTTCTCTAATTTGGCTTTTAAAATCCTTCTTGACCTCTTCCAAGAATGCTCTTTGGGCTTGAGACCAGTTCATATTCCCTTCTGAAGTTTCAGATGGGAGTATAGTCTCAATGCTGACCTCTTTGGTATTCTTGTTTTGGTCCTTGTCCCCACAGAAAGATTCTGTGGTCTTCTCTGGTTTGCTTCTTACTCATGATGATCACCCTTTTCCTGGTATTTAAAGTAGATCTCTGCTTCTGGGGCACAGGGGGCTCTGTCCAACAGTTCTTGTGCCTAGAACTTGAAGCTTTGAGTGTTGTGACTTCTGTTTCTTTCAGCTAGAAGTTAAAATGCTGCAGCTTGCCTGGTGCTGAGCTGGCTGGTGTTTGAAAGCAGAGGCCAGGGGGAATCTTTCTGGATTTCCCTGAAAGGCAATGATCTGAAGAAAGAATATGTCTGTCTTTGGTCATATGTTCATATTGTACTCAGACCATGTGTGTTCAGAACGATTGTCTCTCATCAAAGTCAATGATCAGTCATGAATTCAGGAGACTGATGATGCCCCCTCTTTGAAAAGAAACAAGTAGAATGAAGAGAGAGAGAGAAAGAGAGAGAGAGAGACAGAGAGAGAGAGACAGAGAGAGACAGAGAGAGAGACAGAGACAGAGAGAGACAGAGAGAAACAGAGAGAGAGAAACAGAGAGAGAGACAGAGAGACAGAGAGAGACAGAGAGAGAGAGACAAAGACAGAGTGACAGAGAGAGATAGAGAGAAAGACAGAGAGAGGATGAAAGAAAGAAAGGAAGAAGGAAGAAAAGAAAAAAGGAAGAAAAATAAAGAATGGATGAAACAGGTAAAGAACAGAAATTTAAAAGATAAAATAAATGAGAACTTCACTAGTATTTTCCTAATTTAATATACAATTTAAAAAATACCCTACCCAACAGCATGCAACAGAAATTCATGAATTTTTCTTTTTTTTTTTTTTGGTTTTCCACTTATGTGTTTGTTGATGATTAAATTTAAAATAAAAAAGGTATTTTTTAGGGATATGACTATCTGACCATAAATTTACATGCACAAATCAGAGTAAATGTGCCATTACAAAAATATTCTTTATTCTGTTCAACTCAGCACAAATTTATTCAGTATTTTTGTCAACGGTCCTGTCACAAGTGATGGTGCTATACAGACAAAAAGAAAAATGAAGCAGTCTAAGGAGTTCAATATTCTGTTACCAAGGAATTCTCCTGCATGAAAATTGAATCCAAGGGAACCTAAAGAAGGAGAACACATTCTTAGCTGATGAAATCCAGGAAGAATTCATGGAGGAAGGGGGATACAAGCGGAAAACTAAAGGAAGATACAAGGGCAGGGCATTCTAGGGGATTTTTTTTTGGGGGGGGGGTGATGGAGAACCTTTGCAAATCCATAGAAGTAACAGAGATTGCATTTCTCTAAAGAGAATTCCCCAGTTGGATGAGACTTCAGAGTTCATATTCATATGTTCAAAGAGATAATTTGTGTCTCTTTGGGAAAATATTCAAGATGTCCTAGATAGTAAGAGAGCTGCAACTCCAACGTAGGTCCCATGACTCTCGATCTCCTGCTCATGGACTTAGTCATGTCAATAGATCTTCCCTGGCTAATTCTAAAGGTAAACAACTTTCAGCACTGGAAAGCACCAGATAAGACAGCTATTCCTTTTTCCTCATATCTCACCACAGAACCTCAGGGATGAGAGTCTAGGATCACTTTTAAGATCACTCGGTCCTGAGCACCTATCTTATGGAGGAAAAGGACTCTGAGGCTCAGAGGGGAAGTGGCGGGTGCACAACTGACATTATCAAGAACTGGTCCTCTGAAAGCAACCTTAATGGCATATAGATACAAAGCTCAAATGTGAGTAGGTATTAGCAGGTGAAAATAAATTGAGAAATAAAGAGCAATGTTCATAGAATGATGTTATAATGCATGTCATGTGAGAGATGAGCAGCTAAAGCTGCATTGGCAGCTAACTGCTCCTGCTGTTGGTTTCTTCAGAAGCTCCAAGAAAGTGACTTTGGATCATCTAAATCTTCCTGTCCAGGCACTTTTTTGACAATTCCTGCCTCAACCTCTCTGATGTATTTCAGTGGTTGAAATCATGCTCTGCAAACCAATGGCTCACCTTTTGATTATTAGGTAACAATTTACCATCTTTCCTCTATGAAACTCAGTTGTTTAATCATCCCTCAGTCACAAACCAGTTATATAACTTTTCCATATTTTTTCCATTTTATGTTTTTTTTTGAATTTCATGCTTTTAATCTCAAAATTTCCATGTAAATGAGCTGAGGGACTATATGCCTCATAGCTCTAGGGTCTCACAGTGGTCTTCTTCTCAGTCTGGGTTTTTGAAAGTTTCTTATAAAAACATGCTTTTAAATAATAAAAGTTCTTTATTCCCTTTACATCATCAAAATATTCCTATCCAAATAAGTTAACCAGTCTATACTCTTTGCAAGGTTTTTTTTTATGTTTATATCTAAATTCATTTTCTGTCATAAACTCCTCCAATCTCATCTGAAAGTGGTTTCCTTATACACACATTTAACACTTTTTATTAAACATCTAGGCAGGTAGGTGGCATAGTGGATAGAACACAAAGCTTGGAGACAGGAAAACTCATTTTTGTGAATTTGAATCTGGTCTCAGACACTCACCAGCTGTGTGACCCTGGGCAAATCACTTAACCCTGTTTGCCTCAGTTTCTCATTAGTAATATGAGCCAGAGAAGATGACAAACCACTCCAGTATCCTTGCCAAGAGAATGACAAAACGGGTCCATGGAGAGCTGAGCATGACTGGAATGACTAAAACAACAACTGTAAACACCTATTTTCCCCCTTACTCCTTAAAAACATCCAACCAGTCATCTACATAGAAGGCAATGTCATATCCTTTCCCAACTGATTCATTTTGTTTTTGCAAAATATTTTCTTGCCTTTTCAACCTCAAACTGTAATATGAAAGGACGGCACTTACAGGCACCTTCCCCATGCAACAATAGATTTAGAACTGAAGGGGAACCTAGGAAAAAAGATAGCACATATAGAGCTGGAAAGGACTTTGAAACCATTGAGTCCAAGCAGCTCATTTACACATGAGAAACCTTGGAGCCAGAGAGGTACTGTCTTGCCTAAGGTCACAGAGTTAGTGGGTTGCAGAGCCAGAATCCAGATGCAGCACATATGACTTTGATGACAAGGATTTTTTGCAGTATTATGAAGAAAAGTCAGGGACAGTTTGAACAGAACTTTTTTGGGGGTAATCTTTTATTATATAAAATGAGTCAGACTTACCTATATGCCACATTAATTTTGGCTAATATATGAAATCAGCGAGTATTTGTTGAACCTCTATTACATGCTGGATACTATGACAGGTGTTCTAGATACAAAAACAAAGAATGAAACATTCTCTACTTTCACAGAGCTGTCATCTTTCACTGATGATTCTTCTCTTTCGAAGTTTCTTGCGGAGATAATTACCAGTCACCAAAGGGGAAGAGAACAATGGCTGCTAGACTTATAGATAAAAGGAAGCCTGACACACCTTAACTGAATTTTAAAAAGACCATAAACTATGTATATTTGCTTCCAGCTATTAATTACTGGATTTTTGTTGCTCTGAATTTCCATCTGAGCATTTCCCTGAATGTTTTACTACTCTTGTAAATCATTTATTTAGGCAGCCTTTTAACAAAATCTTCAGGAGGGGGGAAAAACTATAAAATAAATTTATCCTCTAGTGTTTTACTAGCAGGTTCCAAACTTGTAAACATACTCTAGTGATTTTAAATTAACTGATGAGCTCTGTATGCTACTAGAAACCTTTTAAATATCAACCTCCTGCTCTTCTTGTTTACGACACCTCTAATGATGGAAATGATTCTCTGGCCTGACATTGTTACTTACAAGCTATTGGCGATGCTCAGAGAAGCATCCTTTCTTCTGCATGCTTTTGTCTCCCTAGCACCTTGCATAGCACCTGACATATAGTTGGTGTGGAAGAAATTATTTTTTAACTCATTTATTTATGATAGAAGGAAGCTGGTTGTGTCCTTACGATAAGGTTCCTGGGATCTGAGACACAGAGCAGACTCAGCTGATTCAGCATAGCTTGTTCACAATTCTAAAGCAAACATTCAGAATTCAAACTTTCCTCTAGAAGGAAAGACCTCAGTATTACAGAGCTGCAAAGTCAAGTGAGGAACGTCAGGCAAGGGCCATTTTTTCATTCCCAAACATGATGTTAGGGCTTTGACCACAAGGGTGATCAGAAGAGAGAGCAAATCGTCAGTCAATTGGATATTGTATTCAGAAAAATTGCTCAAAACTTATTGTTCAGAATGAATCATGAACAGCCTTTTTATGCAGAAAAAATTAAGTTACACATGTTTATCTCCAGAGTTTCCTTGATAAGTTCTTCTGGGCAGTTAGGTGGTACAGTGGACAGAGAGGCAGGCCTGGAACCAGGATGACCTGATTTCAAATCCAGCCTCAGATAGTTACTAGCTATTTGGCCCTGGGCAAGTTGCTTAACCCCATTTCTCTCAATTTCCTGATCTATAAAATGAGCTAGTGAAGAAGATGGAAAACCCTCTAATATCTTTGTCAAGAAAACCTCAAATGAGGTCACAAAGAGTCAGGACTGAAATGACTGAACAACAAGTATGTACAGTAGAAGGAGTTTTGAATTTAGATATGAACAGGAAATCAACCAAGCTGAAGAAATACCATTAAACAAGCCAGTCTCACCCTAGCCCCAACCCCCTCTCCCATCTACAAAAATTATAAGGACATTGGAACAGTGAGAGGAAATTGAAGGCTAAAGCAGAGCACATCATCTTTCCATCCCAAGATCATAGATTTCATCTGCAGCTAAGTGACCAGCACCAAATCTGTTTCAAAGGCCTGGGCTTGAATCATAAACATATTTTCTGATACTCTGAGCCACAGTAGTATCTGGTGACATCTGGGATTGATCATGGATTGGGCCCCTGTCTCACAGACTCAGTAAAGATTCAGGGCCTAGGGGTCTGATTGGGAGGCTGCCCAGAGCAGATGTTGAACTCAGCATCACCTCAATTCAGGAAATCAGCTCAGGGTGTCTTCCAGAGGGACCAGGATCACAGACCAATCTGAAGAGATTTTCAGTTAAGCCAGCAATATTGGTTAGTGCAGAGCAGATCACAGAAAGAATGACTGAATAACAACCAAAATTAATAAAGAAAAGTCTATTGTGAGACCAGGGATGCCCAGGACAAACCAGAAGAGACAAATGACACTAAAATAGCTACAAGCAAAACCTCAAAGAAAACAAAGTTTGGTCATAAGGCTAACAGGAATCCCAAGAAAAGATGATGCAAGAGTTTAAAAATATAGTTTAAAATGGTATTTCAAAGGCAATTAGAGCAATGGAAGAAATAATTGAAAAATAAATTAAAGCAATGAAAAAAAAGAATTGGAAAGAGAGTTAGCATTTTGGCACAAAAAGTACAGTATGTGATGAAACTACAAACTCCTTGAAAATGAGGATGATCCAAACTGAACTTAATGGTTCCTTGAGATAATGAGAAATATTAAAATAAATACAAAAAAAAAATAGAAAATAGTAAGAAAATGTTAGGTATGTTGTGTCAGAAACAACAGACCTGGAAAATATATTAAGGATAGTTTAAGAATCTCCGGACTACCTGAATAACATACAAATAAAAAAGTGACTGAATATAATATTTCAAAAAATCATGAAAGAAAACTGTTCAGATCTCTTAGAACCAGAAAGCAAACGCAAAATAAAAAAAAAAAATCCACCAGTCACTTAAAAGAAACATCAACATGAAAATCTCTTCAAACATTGTAGCTGAAATGCAGAGTGTTCAGGTCAAAAATAAAAAATACTGCAAGCATTCAGCAAAAAAGAACTAAAATACTGTGGAAATACAGTCAGAATCCCACAAGATTTAGCAGCTGTGACAATAAAAGATCCAAAAGCTTAAAATAGATTTCCAAATGGAAAAGACATAGGCTTACAATCAAGAACAAGTTACCCAGCCAAACTGAATATAATTAGGGGTGTTGGTGGGGAGTAGGTGGGAATGGATCTTTATCGAAATAGAGGACCTCTATAGATTCTAGATGGACAGAAATGGAGCTTAGTAGAAAGTTGGGGTTACAAATAGAAATATAGAAAAACAAAAAATGCAAATGATCAAACAATCAGAAAAAAGGAAGACATCTTATCATTCTGATGGGGAGAGTGATGCATGCATACTCTCAAAATTCTGATGAGAGTGCATGTCATAGAGTGGGTAAAATAATAGCCTGTTTGGATTTTCGTTATGTTTTGATTGCCTTAAAAGGAGAGAGGAAAGGTAGTGGTGGTGGTAGAGGGATACACTAGGGAAAGAAAGAAGAAAGGGGAGGAATGGGACTGTTCATCTACACAGTTAGATATCTTAGTCATCTGTCTGTCTCTATCTCTTTCTTTATCTGTCTATAGATATCGATATCTATATTTATATCCATCTGTCTATAAATCTTTTTCAATAGAGATGTATCTCCATTTCTCTATAGATATCTATAGATTTCTATCTTTATTTTTTATAGATATTTATAGTTCTATTTATATCTAGCTCTCTATATTTATCTATCCATCCCCAAATCTCTCTCTATAGATTTCTCTCTGTCTCTCTTAATAGCTATGTATCTATAGCCAGCTATATATTAATATGTGTCTATAAATGTAATTATCAATAGATCTACCTATTTAGCATTTATCTATAATCTATACTGATATCTATTCATCTCTACTGATATCTTTTCCCCATCTTTTTTACTTTATTTATTTTCAGTGTTCCACAATCACAACCATATAGCTTAAGATTTTTTTCCCTCCCTCTCCCTTCTTCTCCCCTCCTTCCCCCCTCCCTCCCTGAGACAGCATACAATTTTATATAGGTTCTACACATACATTCCTACTAAATACATTTTCACCTTAGTCATGTTGCATAGAAGAATTAAAATGAATGGGAGAAATCACAAAACAAACCAAAATGTAATACAAAAGAAATTGATCTGCTACATTCTGTGATTGAATTCCATAGTTCTTTCTCCAGATGTGGAGGGCATTTTGCCTTAAAAGACCATTGGGAATTTTTTAAGTCCTTGCATTGCATTGAAGTTCTAAGTCTACCAGAAAAAATCCTCTCACATTGTGGTTGTTGCTGTGTACAAAGTTCTCCTGGTTCTGTTCCTTTCACTCACCGTCAGATCAAATAAGTCTTTCCAGGTCTCTCTGAAGTCTTCCTGTTCATAATTTCTTATAGTGCAATAGCATTCCATTACACTCTTTTTTTTTCACTTTGTTTTTCTTTTATTTTATTTAATTTCTTTTATTATTATTTTATTTGCTTTCAGTGTTGTACAGTCACTTCCACATAACTTAGATTTTTTCCCCTCTGCCTCCCCCCTCCCTCCCCAGGTCGGGATAGAATTTTATATAGGTTCTACACTTACATTTCTACTAAATACATTTTCACCTTAGTCATGTTTCATAGAAGAATTAAAATGAATGGGAGAAATCATAAAACAAACCAAAACATAATGCAAAAGAAAATGATCTGCTACATTCTGTGATCGAATTCCACAGTTCTTTCTCTGGATGTGGAAGGCATTTTCCCTTAAGAGACCATTGGGAATTTTTTAAGTCCTTGCATTGCAATGAAGTTCTAAGCCTACTAGAAAAAATATACACACACTGTGGTTGTTACTGTGCATAAAGTTCTCCTGGTTCTGCTCCTTTCACTCAGCATCAGTTCATATAAGAGGCTCTCTGAAGTCTTCCTGTTCATCATTTCTTACAGCATAACAGTATTCCATTGAATTCATATACAACAATTTATTCAGCCATTTCTTAATTGATGGGCATCTCCTTGATTTCCAGGTTTTGGTCACCACAAAGAGGGCTGTTATAAATATTTTTGTACCTGTGGGACCCTTTCTCATTTTTATCATCTCTTTGGGATATTGCTGGTCAAAGGGTATGCACATTTTTGTAGTCCTTTGGGCATAGTTCCAATTTGCTCTCCAGAATGGTTGGATCAGCTCATAGCTCCACCAACAATGAATTAGTGTTCCAACTCTCCCACATCTTCTCCAACATTTATCATCTTCCTCTTTTGTCATGTTAGCCAATCTGATAGATGTGATGTGGTACCTCAGAATTGTTTGGATTTGCACCTCTCTAATCAATAGTGATTTAGAGCATTTTTTCTCTTGACTATAGAGAGCTTTAATTTCTTCCTCTGAAAAATGCCTGTTCATATCCTTTGACCATTTGTCAATTGGGGAATGACTTGTAATCTTGTACATTTGACTTAGTTTTCTATATATATTAGAAATGAGGCCTTTATCACAGACACTAGTTGCAAAAACTCTTTCCCAGTTTTCTGCTTCCCTGCTAATCTTGGTTGCATTGGGTTTGGTTGTGCAAAACTTTTCAGTTTAATATAATCAAAATTATCAATCAAAGAACTTTATAATGCTTTCTATCTCTTGTTTAGTCAAAAATTCTTCCCTTCTCCATAAATCTGATAAACACACTATTCCTTGTTCCACTAATTTGTTTATAGTATCAATCTTTATACCTAGATCATGTACTCATTTGGACTTCATTCTTGTGTATGGTGTCAGGCATTGGTCTATGCCTAGTTTCCACCACACTATTATCCAGTTTTTGAAGTAATTTTTGTCAAACAGTGAGTTCTTATCCCAGAAGCTGGGGTCCTTGGGTTTATCAAACAGTAGATTTCTATATTCATTGACTACTGTGTCTTGAGTACTTTGCTTATTCCACTTGCCTACCCCTCTGTTTCTTAGTCAGTACCAAGTTTTGATAATTGCTGCTTTATAATACAATTTGAGATCTAGTAGAGCTAGGCCACCTTCCCTAGCATTACTTTTCATTAGTTCTCTTGATATCCTGGAACTTTTTTCTTGCCCATGAATTTTGATACTATTTTTTCCAGCTCTAGAAAATAATTATCTGATAGTTTGACTGGTATGGCACTAAATAAGTAAATTATTTTAGGTAGAACTGTCATTTTCATTGTATTGGCTTGGCCTACCCAGGAGCAACTGATATTTTTTCACTTACTTAGATCTGACTTTATTTATGTGAAAGTGTTTTGTAATTGTGTTCATATATTCCCAGGGCTTGTTTTGGCAGATACACTCCCAAATATTTGACAGTGTCTACTGTAGATTTAAATGAGATTTCTCTTTCTACCTCTCGCTGTTGAGCTTTGTTAGTAATATATAAAAATGCAGAAGACATATGTGGGTTTATTTTGTAACCTGCAACTTTGCCAAAGTTGTTTATTTTTTTTAACTAGTTTTTTTAATTTTCTTTTTTTAAAATTTTTTTAATCTAATTTTAACATTCATTTTCACAAAATTTTGGGTTCCAAATTTTCTCCCCATTTCTCCCCTCCTCCATCCCAGAACGCCAAGCATTCTAATTGGCACTATCACCAGTCTGTCCTCTCTTCTAACATCCTTCCCTTCCCTTATCCCCATCTTCTCTTTTGTCCTGTAGGGCAAGATAACTTTCTATACACCATTACCTGTATTTCTTATTTCCTAGTAGCAAGAACAGTACTCAACAGTTGTTCCTAAATCTTTGAGTTCCAATTTCTCTTCATCCCTCCCTTCCCACCCATTCCCTTTGGGAAGGCAAGCAATTCAGTATAGGTCATATCTGTGTAGTTTTGCAAATGACTTCTATAATAGTCGTGTTGTGTAAGACTAACTATATTTTCCTCCATCCTATCCTGCCCCCCATTGCTTCTATTCTCTCTTTTGATCCTGTCCCTCTCCAAGAGTGTTGACTTCAAATTGCTCCCTCCTCCCATTGCCCTCCCTTCCATCATCCCCCCCACCCTGTTTATCCCCTTCTCCCCCACTTTCCTGTACTGTAAGATAGGTTTTCATACCAAAATGAGTGTGCATTTTATTCCTTCCTTTAGTGGAATGTGATGAGAGTAAACTTCGTGTTTTTCTCTCACCTCCCCTCTTTTTCCCTCCACTAAAAAGTCTTTTGCCTGCTTCTTTTATGAGAGATAATTTGCCCCATTCCATTTCTCCCTTTCTCCTCCCAATATATTTCTCTCTCACCACTTAATTTCATTTTTTTAAGATATGATTCCACCCTATTCCATTCACTCTGTGCTGTGTGTGTGTATGTGTGTGTGTGTGTGTGTGTGATCCCACCAACTACCCAGATACTGAAAAGTTACAAGAGTTGCAAATATTGTCTTTCCATGTAGGAATGTAAACAGTTCAACTTTACTAAAGTACCTTATGACTTCTCTTTGCTGTTTACCTTTTCATGCTTCTCTTCATTCTTGTGTTTGAAAGTCAAATTTTCTTTTCAGCTCTGGTCTTTTCATCAAGAATGCTTGAAAGTCCTCTATTTCACTGAAAGACCAGTTTTTCCCCTGAAGTATTATACTTAGTTTTGCTGGGTAGGTGATTCTTGGTTTTAGTCCTAGTTCCTCTGACTTCTGGAATATCCTATTCCATGCCCTTCGATCACTTAATGTAGAAGCTGCTAGATCTTGTGTTACCCTGATTGTATTTCCACAATACTTGAATTGTTTCTTTCTAGCTACTTGCAATATTGTCTCCTTGACCAAGGAACTCTGGAATTTGGCCACAATGTTCCTAGGAGTTTCTCTTTTTGGATCTCTTTCAGGGGATGATCAATGGATTCCTTGAATACTTATTTTACCCTCTGGTTCTAGAATCTCAGGGAAGTTTTCCTTGATAATTTCATGAAAGATGATGTCTAGACTCTTTTTTTGATCCTGGCTTTCAGGTAGTCCCATAATTTTTAAATTGTCTCTCCTGGATCTGTTTTCCAGGTCAGTTGTTTTTCCCATGAGATATTTCACATTATCTTCCATTTTTTCATTCTTTTGGTTTTGTTTTGTGATTTCTTGGTTTCTCATAAAGTCATTAGCCTCCATCTGTTCCATTCTAATTTTGAAAGAACTATTTTCTTCAGTGAGCTTTTGAACCTCCTTTTCCATTTGGCTAATTCTGCTTTTGAAAGCATTCTTCTCCTCATTGGCTTTTTGAACCTCTTTTGCCAATTGAGTTAGCCTATTTTCCAAAGTGTTATTTTCTTCAGCATTTTTTGGGTCTCCTTTAGCAAAGCGTTGACCTGCTTTTCATGCTTTTCTTGCATCTCTCTCATTTCTCTTCCCAGTTTTTCTTCCACCTCTCTAACTTGATTTTCAAAATCCTTTTTGAGCTCTTCCATGGCCTGAGCCCATTGAATATTTATTTTGGATGTTTGGGATACAGAAGCCTTGAATTCTATGTCTTTCCCTGATGGTAAGCATTCTTCTTCCTCATCCAAAAGGATGGGAGGAGATATCTGTTCACCAAGAAAATAACCTTCTATGGTCTTATTTTTTTTTCCCTTTTCTGGGCATTTTCCCAGCCAGTTACTTGACTTCTGAGTTTCCTTTCCATACCCTCCTCACCACCAGATCCACCCACCTAGTTCTTGGGGGCTAAAATTCAAATGATGCTTCCCAGCCTCAGGGCTTTGGGTGGGGGCGGGACTGCTATTCAGTGTAAGATTAAGTTCAGGTGCTCAGGTGGGGGCAGGCCTGTCAGACGTCAGGGGCTTTATGTGGAGTCCTTCAACAATGGATCTGGGCTTCTGCCTACTTTGGAAGCCCCTATCTGCTGCTGCCTCTGCTGCTGCCTTCTGAGGGGGCCTGAGCTATGGAGATACCCAGCTCCCCCCTTGGCAAGCTGAAAAGTCCCTCTCACTGACCCTTGGCACCTGTGCATAGAGGGACCTGTGTGGCTGCTGGAGATTCTGTCCCTGAAGCCTGCTCATATCTGCTCCCCTCAGTGCCACTGTCAAGGCAGGGCTGGGCTCTGCTATGGGTCTGGTGTGTGACGGACCTTTGGCGTTGGTTTTTCAGGTCTCTCTGGAACAGAAATATCATCCACTCCATTGTTCTGTGGCTTCTGCTGCTCCAGAATTTGTTGGGAGTTCTTCTTTACAGGTATTTTATGGGCTGCGGGTTATGTGCTAGCATATGTGTATCTATCTACTCCACAGTCTTGGCTCCCTTTTTAACTAGTTTTTAACTTGAATCTCTGTTATTCTCTAAGCATATTATAATATCATCTGAAAAGAGTGATAATGTAGCTCCTTCTTTGCCTATTCTAGTTTCTTCATTTTTTTTATCTTCTCTAATGGACAGCTAACATTTCTAGTACCATATTGAATAACATTGAATAATAGATAATGCACATCCTTGTTTCACCCCTGATCTTATTGGAAATGCATCTAGTTTATCCTCTCTCCATATAATGCTTGCTGAAAATATTGGTTAATTATGGCTTATTATTTTATGGAAAGTTCCATTTATTCCTATGGTCTCCTTTCTTTTTAATAAGAATGAGTGTTGTATTTTGTCAAGAGCTTTTTCTGCATCTATGGATATAATCATGTGGTTTCTGTTAGATTCTACTGATATCTTTCTATAGACTTCTATGTTTCTGAAGATGTCTTTATAGATCTCTGTATCTTAATCTGTCCATAGATATGTACCTATAGATAGCCTTATCTATATTTATATCTATTTCCCTATATTTCTCTATATCCAAATATATATCTCTGTAGATATCTATTTATATTTATCTATCTCTCTATAGATAGCTATCATATCTATTTCCTTATGGATACCTATCTATATCTCTTCTTCTGTAGCAATGTCTCTATAGATATCTGCACCTCTATAGATGTCTCTATTAACATCTATCATCTATGTATAATAATCTATCTGTACATATCTATATGTCTTTCTAGAGATCTCTATATCTATTTCTTTGTTCACATGGTCATTTTGACTATTTGTGTCTGACTTGTGTTTGAACCCTCAGAGGTCAAATTGGTCTGATCAACCACAGTCAGACAATCTACACCTTGACCCCAACATAGGGATTTCATTTTTGTCCTCTTTGAGAATGAAGGACAGCAACAAATCTTTCTGTAGGTATCTATTTATACATAGGTGTATCTCTTTAGAAATTCATGCCCCTATAGAATGTATCAATGCTAATATCTATCTACAAATATATTTATCAATATTTATTGATATCTCTACTTATCTTTCTATATCTGTCTCTCTATTTTTCACTGTTGGAAGGACTCAGCAGCTCCCACACTCTTAAACTCATAAGCATGCCTGCAAGAATGGAAATATCCACGACAGGATTGCTATTAAACCTCATATCCCTAGACCAAAACAAAAAAAAAAAAGTAGAGAATGTAGCTAAGGCTTTGAAATTCCAACTTGAGTTCACTTGCACACCACATGTACCTGAACCTGGCTTAAGAGTGGGGGATTCCCCTTAGTCTGCTTTTGTTGAAAGTCACGAAAAGTGTTTTGCATCACATATTTCAAGAGAGAAAGAGTGCTAGAGGGTGAAATCACTGCTTTTAAGGTCTGCTGTGTAGAGTAGGCAGCTCTTCCTGCTTCACTAATTAATTTTTTCTGATGCAGCTGTTGCTAATCTCCTATGAACTGTAAAATCAGATAACCTACTTATTAGAATTGTGTCTAGACTAAGTGTAAATAGGCTCTAAGTGAAGCTTAGGGAGCTCTCTGATGAAAAAATGAATGAGCTTTAGTTTGTGAACTTGAGGTTGCTTGAAAGCCCTTTGGTCTCTTTCCTGGGTTTCTGTTGTATGAATATAGAGGAAACTCCTGAAAATGTGGCCATTAGACAGGTAAATCATTCCTGCAGATTTGGCTAACATTGGGAGAGGGCTTTATATCCATTTGTAAAGCATGGATTGAAATGGAATGGGAGATTGTGTGCTGCCTCCGGCTTTGTATACTTAATAATAAAAACTTGCTTTTGTATAGCACTTTAATGTTTTCAAATAGCTTTTTATGTGTTGCCTATTTTTTTTATAATCATAGCAACCGTAGCAAGTGAATGTCAATTTTATCAGCATTTTAGAGAAGAAGAAACTGAGACTGGAACAGGTTAAGTGAGTTGCCTAGCATCATACATCTGGTAAGAGCCTGAGATGAGCTTTCCTTGCTGACTCCCATTTTTGCCATTGGCTCACTCCCATTTTGCTGTGTTTGGTCACATCAAAGGGGAGAAGGTCACTTTGAACTTGAATTCATCATTCTGCCATAGATCCCCCAGGCTCCTTAGTTCTTTCCAAGCTACCTGACCTTGGCAACACCTTTGGGATGTTGCCCTACCACATTCAATAAAAGTGCACCTACATAAGAAACACCTAGTTACCATGCAGGCAATAGGATAGCTCTGGAAGTAATGGAATGATTCTCTCTGTGCAGCCCAGTAGGCTCCAAGGAATCCAGACATGAAAGGAGTGCTGGAAGGATAGATACTTCTTCCATCTTTCTAATTTCACTTTTAGAAGTTGTTGTCCCTTCTTCCCTCTTTCTGTTCAGCAAGAACTGATGTGAAGAGAGATAAATCACAAAATTATGGTCTTTAAGGGTCTATCAGTAAGTTCCCCAACATACACAGTGGGGCTTGCTATCACAGGTTCTTTGATCTACTTCTCTAAAAGGAAAGGCAACTTTTGAGGGGTTAACAACCACTTTAATCAAGCACATATACCATTGCTTTAATCAAGCACATATATCATTCACCTAGTTCAGGGAATCAGCACCCTGTACTTCCAAGAGAATACAGAGAAATCAAAGATCAACAGACATGGTTTCTTTTGACCGTAATCAATACATATATCACAAATTAACAGACAGATCCAGCTGTCTGACCATAGTTACCAGAGAGGGAAGCATTGACATCTGGATTTTCAAAGCCAGAGAACTGCTTGGTAGCTTCCTAGAGTCTCTCATCTGGCATACAAACCTTCTTCCAAGCACTAAGCCCCAAAATAAAAGCTCACCTCAGAGTCTTTATACACTTTATAGAACCAGAGGGCATCACATCCCTTGAGAGCCAATGCCTCATTAACTAAAGGTTTGGACTTTCCTACAAATCTTCCCAGGTCCAACAATGGCTGGGAAAGATCATCCTTAATCATATTATTCAGAGGCATTATACTTCTTGGTATAAACAAAAACAGCAAAAGATCCTACTTTGCTTGCCATCACAAAGGTTTAGAAGGGATGTCCAGAGCCATCTATTTCCTGCCACGTTTGAAAAGTCTACTTATACTCAGTTTACAGACTTGTAAAAAGAACCATTTTTGCAGGACAGAAGTTGGTATGGCTGCTTTGTATGCATCTCCTTCCATCTCCTTCCACATTTCCAATGAACATCACATTGCTGAATAAGGCAAGGGAATCTTGGTCCCCAGGTCTATAGCTCAGTCGACTAGGAGATGATGCTAATGAGACTGAGGTCATGAGCTCTAGGCTGATCATTTTCCTCTGCTCTATAGCCACAGAATCTATACTTAAACCCACTTGGTTATTTTCTGAATACATCTGATGGTTTTAAAGAGGATCAGGTAAGAAAAAATGGATGTATAAGCACAAAGACCCACTACTACCAAGGCTGTATGGAAGATTTTCAGGTTACTAGGTCCTGGCCATCTCTAATGGGGTAGACAAATATATACATCCACTATCATAAACACACACAATGTAAGAAGCCATACTTGCAGCTCAGGCTCTGGCATCCTCAAATGCACCAGGGTCCTCACAGCCCCCAGTTACCTACTGGTAATTTAATAATTTAAAAGGTCAGTTAAACTTTGTATACAAAGGAAAGAAAGGTACCATAATTACTGGACCATCCATAGCCTCCTAGACCTGGCCAAACCTTGGCAATTAATGATTGGTCAAATGATCAGCCAAACCCATGCCCAACCACATAGCATCATGGACAGCAAGAAAATATATTAGGCTCCCAATATTCATTGTCTTTTTAGACTTCATATTATAAAATAATATTAGGATAATGTTATTGGTGAGTCATTTTTCAATCCTGTCTGAATCCTAGTAACCTTATTTGGGATTTTCTTGGCAAAGATCCTGGAGTGGTTTGCCATTTCTTTCTCCAACTCATTCTACAGATGAGGAGACTGAAGAAAATAGGGTTAAATGGCTTCTCTAGGATCACACATCTAGGAAGTATCTGAGGCTAGATCTGAACTCAGAAAGATGAGTCTTCCTGACTCCAGGCTCAGGGCTCTATCTACTGTACCACCTAGCTACCCTTATACCTATAGCTATAATACCTATAACTACCCCATTAAGTTAATACCTTATCTGGAAAATCTCGGTTTCTTTTGAATGAGAAACCTTATCAATCTATCTTGATCAATTCTGAAACAATGCTTTGTACCATATTCTTTTTGGATAATTCCTATCAAAAACTTGACCATTTTCTAATGGGAAAATCTTAACCATCCCAGGAAGAATCTCTCCTCGAAGTGTCTAGGGTAATGTTCAAACTGAGAGAAGAAATAGTCTCTGATTATTTCTGTTAGGGAAAGTATCTCTTGAATCCAATTTGATCAGGTGGAAAAGAGAATCCTTAAGGAAGGCGACCTAGCCTTTCCAGACCTCAAATTGTATTATAAAGCAACAATCATCAAAACCACTTGATACTGGCTAAGAAAAAGAGGGGTAGACCAGTGAAATATATTAGGTACTCAAGACACAGTAGTTAACGAATATAGCAATCAACTGTTTGATAAACCCAAGGACCCCAGCTTCTGGGATAAGAACTCACTGTTTGACAAAAATTGCTGGGCAAACTGGATAACAGTGTGGCAGAAACTGGGTATAGATCAAAGCCTGACACCATATACAAGAATAAAATCCAAATGGATACATGATCTAATTATAAAGGTTGATACTATAAACAAATTAGGGGAGCAAGGAATAGTGTATTTATCAGATTCATGGATAATAGAGAAATTTATGATCAAACAAGAGATAGAGAACATTGTGAAGAGCAAAATGGATAATTTTGATTACATTAAATTGAAAAGGTTTTGCACAACCAAATCCAATGCAACCAAGATTAGAAAGGAAGCAGAAAACTAGGAAAGAATTTTTACAACTAGTATCTGGGATAAAAGTCTCATTTCTAAAATATATAGAGAACTGAGTCAAATGTACAAGAATACAAGTCATTCCCCAACTGATAAATGGTCAGAGGATATGAACAGAGAGTTTTCAGAGGATGAAATTAAAACTCTCTATAGTCATGAGAAAAAGTGCTCTAAATCACTATTGATTAGAGAGATGAAAATCAAAACAACTCTGAGGTACCACATCACACCTATCAGATTGGCTGACATGACAAAAGAGGGAGATGATAAATGTGGGAGAAGATGTGGGAGAGTTGGAACACTAATTCATTGTTGGTGGAGCTGTGAGCTGATCCAACCATTCTAGAGAGCAAATTGGAACTATGCCCAAAGGACTACAAAAATGTGCATGCTCTTTGACCAGCAATATCCCAAAGAGATGATAAAAATGGGAAAGGGTCCCACAGGTACAAAAATATTTATAACAGCTCTCTTTGTGGTGGCCAAAAACTGGAAATCAAGGGGATGCCCATCAATTGAAGAATGAACAAATTGTGGTACATGAATGTAATGGAATAGTATTGTGCTATGAGAAACAATGAATAGGAAGACTTCAGAGAAGCCTGGGAAGACTTATATGAACTGATACTGAGTGAAAGGAGCAGAACCAGGAGAACTTTGTACACAGCAACATCCACAGTGTGTGAGGAATTTTTCTGGTAGACTTAGTACTTCATTGAAATGCATGGCCTTAAAAAATTTCCAGTGGACTCTTGAGGCAAATCGCCTTCCACATCCAGAGAAAGAACTATGGAATTGGATCACAGATAGAAACAGATCATTTTTCTTTTGTATTATGTTTTATTTTATTTTATGCTTTCTCCCATTCATTTTAATTCTTCTATGAAACATGTATTTAATAGGAAAGTATGTGTAAAACCTATATAAGATTGTACGTCATCTCAGGGAGGGAGTGGGCAGGGAGGGGAGACCAGGGAGGAGGAAAGGGAAAAATATCTCAGATATATGAAAGTGATTGTTGGACACTGAAAACAACAAAATAATTTAATAAAAAATAAAATAAAATATAGTCTTCCAGTAAAACAAATAAACAATAAAAAAGAATCCTTAAATGATATGACAGAAAAGGGACTGAATTATTTTAGTCTCCACCAGAAGCTAAGTGAATGTGCTTTTTTTCATGAATCAGAGACTGTTGCCAAACTCTGAACCTTTGCTTCATCTGGACTGGGGAATTTGTCTTTGGTTCTGTGCATTACGAAATGAAGAGGAAGTGTTTTAATTAACCAGGGATAACTCTACATTCTGAATTTCCCTTCCAGAAGCAGTGCTTGTAAATATATCTTTATCTATCTGTCATCTATCTATCTATCTGTCTATCTATCTATCTATCTATCTATCTATCTATCTATCTATCTGTCTGTCTGTCTGTCTGTCTGTCTATCTATCTATCATCTATCTATCTATCTATCTATCTGTCTGTCTGTCTGTCTGTCTATCTATCTATCTATCTATCATCTATCTATCTATCTATCTGTCTGTCTGTCTATCTATCTATCTATCATCTATCTATCTCTCTCTCTATCTATCTATCTATCATCTATCTATCTATCATCTATCTATCTATCTATCATCTATCTATCTATCATCTATCTATCTATCTATCATCTATCTATCTATCTATCTATCTATCATCTATCTATCTATCTATCATCTATCTATCTATCTATCTATCTATCTATCTATCTGTCTATCTGTCTATCTATCTATCTATCTATCATCTATCTATCTATCTATCTATCTATCTGTCTGTCTATCTATCTATCTATCATCTATCTATCTATCTATCTGTCTATCTGTCTATCTATCTATCTATCATCTATCTATCTATCTATCTATCTGTCTATCTGTCTATCTACCTATCTATCATCTATCTATCTATCTATCTATCTGTCTGTCTATCTGTCTATCTATCTATCTATCTGTCTATCTGTCTATCTATCTATCTATCTATCTATCATCTATCTATCTATCTATCTATCTATCATCTATCTATCTATCTATCTATCTATCTATCTATCATCTATCTATCTATCTATCTATCTGTATATCTGTCTATCTATCTATCATCTATCTATCTATCTATCTGTCTATCTGTCTATCTATCTATCTATCATCTATCTATCTATCTATCTATCTATCTATCTATCTATCTATCTATAGCTAGCATGTATTTAGTGCTTCAAAGTTTGCAAAGTGATTCATGAGCATTTTCTTGTTTGGTCCCCACAACAACCAAGGGAAATACGTGCTATGATTAAACTCATTTTACAGATGAGGAAGCTGAGACTGAGAGAGGTTCAGTGGCTTACCCACAGTCCCACAGCTAGTATATGTCAGAAGCAGGACTTGAACTCAGGTCTTCCTCTCTCCAAGTCCAACGCTTTTATTCACTGGGCCAACTAGCTGCATATATATGTGTGTGTATGCAAATATATGTATATACATACATACATACATACATGCATACATACATACAGAGAGATTTGTGAATGTGTCTCCTTAACTATGTATCTCTGGCTCTACCTTTATCCCTACCTATGGCATCCATGTAATCTCTGACAGAACTGAAGCCTACAACACAAGGTACCAGGTTTTCTTCCACAATAAATTGGCATTTCCCATCATCTGAGAGATTAGTCACATGTCAATCTATTGAATTAACTCTGGACTGATGAAGTGTGAATCATATATGTCAATAGCAACCCCTGTACATACACGATGGTTTCTTTCTGGAAGGTCACCTAAACTGGCACCTGCCCTGGGTGACCCCATCATCATCAGTGCAGGACTGGAACCTGAGTCTTACCTGAGTCATGACCTGGGACAATGGCCATGAAGACAAGTTCCCTTTCCTAAACAAATCCCCTCTCTGATGATGGTTAGTATTTTGGCAATCTTCCCTTCAAGGTTTCCTGAGTACTTTCATGTTTTGAGCCTCACAACAGCCCTTTGATGTATCCTTACTCTTCAAAGAAGGAATTAAAATGACTTCCTGTTGTTCTACAATAATGTCAGAAAAGTGAAGTTCTGGTTTCTCCCCTTCACAGGGAGAGATATCTCTCTTTCCAGGATTTCCTGTTCCCCTGGAGAAAAGATTGGTTGCCTTCTAAAGGGGATACCAATTAATTATTTATTAGCATTAATTGAAGGTTTTTGCACCCCAATAATAGTTTTTAATGTTCACAGAATTAGCCAGGAAGCAAAATTTAGTTCAAAGTTGTCATCTAGTTTCTCTGGATTTTATTTGTAAGATCAAAGACCTGGCCTAGGTGATCTCTAAAGTCTTCTCAGTTCTCAAAGTCTCTGTTATAATGGTTCTTCCAGCTCTGGCATTCTCTCCTCTAAGCTCTCCCTAATTCTAACATTCCCTGTTTTAAATCACTGCTTTTCTTTAACATTCTGTATTCTACCATATTCTGTTCTATGGTTCCTTCTCGGTTCTCAGATTCTCTCATATAAACTCCTCTCAACTCCAGCAGTCTCTTCTTATTTTGGACATTCTCTGTTCTAGCATCCTTGGTTCCTTTGCAATCTAACATTCTCTGTTCTAAGGTTTGTTTCAGCTCTGGCATTCTCTGATCTCAGCTCCTCTCAGTGGTAATGCACTTTATCCTTGGAACTTTCCTACTTTTCATATTTCAGGTCCCATCACTTTCTGCTTTAAGTACTTCCTTCTCTTGGTTCTCAGGTGTCTTTGAGAGCTTCTATGTTCTGAGCTCCCTTCAAGCTTTGACCTTGTGTTTTGTGTCCTAACATCTCTTTAGACCCTGATTATCCAGGGTTCAATGGCAGTCTAAAATAATGTAGAGTTTGCACTTTTCAGAAATGGTTGAAAGGGCAGCGAGTCTGGGGAGGAGGAAGTAGCATAGATCAAGGGCTGCTCCTTTGAGACTTGCTTTTTGCTTAATGCCAGAGAATCCTGAAACTTCCCCCTGCACATAGGCCTGTGTTTGGATACAGTCTACTCTGCCATGTGTCAGAAGAACTAAAGAGCTGTCAGGAAGGAGGGAAGCTTTGAGGAGATCAGGCATTTTCCTGACGTAATCCCTCATCCTGCATGTACAGCTCTGAAATGTGAGGAATGTTTTTCTCTAGGATGACTTCCTTGAAAGCCTCTTGATGTCTGGAAGTGAAAAAGCAAATAGTCCCTGCCTGTGAGATCTCTCCAGATCAGCAGTCAGGCACAGTAGAAGTGGGGCTGGACTTCTCCCCACAGTAGCCTGGGCCTCTCACTGACTCCCTGTGCAGTAGCAGTGCTGAGGATTTTGCTGCCACTGAGGGCAGGTAACAGCCTCTGCTTAAGCATCTAGACCCTCCTCTTGCTGCTGGGAGGTTTCTGGGGGGATGAATTTGAGTTATCGCAGAATAAAGGGAACAGGAAGGGCAAAGTAAAGCTGTTAGAGCTCTGAGGAGTTACAGCTAAGGAACTTGCCTGGAAGGGATTTGAAGGAAAGAAGATTTTGAGGGATTCAATTATGAGAAGAAAGAGGAGGAGGAAAGGGAGGAATGGAAGGTGGAGGGACAGAGAGAGACAGATAGACAAAATGAGAGAAAAACACAGAGAGAGACAGAGACAGACAGAATGAGACAGAAAGAGACAGAGACAGGATCCCAGAGACAGGGAGCTTAGAGAGACAGAGAGAAACACAGAATGACTCAAAGAGAGACAGAAAAAGACAGTATAACAGAAGGCTGGAGACAGTGCTTGCTGGCAGATAGCTCCTCTGGGGATGAAAGAGGAAAACCCTAGAGTCTTCTGTCCACCGGTAGACACTGGCTTCAGCAACGAAAAGGCAGGGAGGTAGGGAGGCAGACAGACAGACGAGGAAACGAGTATTCTGTGGTACCAAGGATGTGTCCTCCACACTTCATCCAGTCTGATCCTCCTATATACATTTCTCAGATCCTCTGCAGTTTGCTGGATTGATTCTTAATGTAAAACCAAGTTTGCCAAACATATTCAGCTTTTTCATGATGATTCAGGGTCATGGTGATGAATCTTATTTATTGAATATTAGCATAATCTAAGCTTCCCCTTCAAGATTCTAAGGAGGATTAGCTTGCTCTTTTACCAGCTCATGGTCACCTCTTCTTTCTTGCATGGAAATTAGACCCAGAGCAATTAAGCAACTTGACTTTTATGTCAGTATGCTTAAGATATAACTGGGATTGTTTCAATAAAATGACACCACCACCAACAATAACCAGCAGCATTATGTAAGGCTTGCATAGTGTGTTCCATGTGCCATCTCACTTGATCCTCAAACTGGACTTTTGAGGTAGGTGCTCTTGCTATTTGCATTTTATAGATGGCAATGTGTTATCTGATGGGAGCTCTCTGAGATCAGAAACATTCAGGGAAAACTCAAGATAAAGACCTAAGACAGTGCAAGAAGGAACATTAGTAAATAGGTTTCACATTTGTCTTGAAGTCCACTTTTCGTGGGCAGATGTGATTCCCTGGCATGGTCAGAGATACCTTTGGGGTCTCCACAAGTCTCCCACTTCCGTTCTATATTGATAATGCCTGGGTGTTAGAGAGCAGAAAGACCTGGTCCAGGTTCCTGGAATACTGAAATCAACATAAGAGAAACCCTTTGAGGGTCCAGAATTAGGATGGCTTCATAATGGGGAACTCCCCTGAAGAATGTGCCTTTACCACAGCAGCACTGGCAATTCTTCTCCAATGTTAATAGAACCTTAGAGAGTTGAGTGGGAATATGGGAGCTTTCCTAAATTGCCTGTCACCCATCCAGGATGAGTCAGGGATGCAACTAGAACTCAAATCTTCCTGAGCCCTGGACCTTCTCTCTAGCCATGATGGCATACTGCCTCTACCCAAGGGAATTTATAGAAATATTTATATTGTGTGCAGGCCTATTTGGGGCTCTTTTAGTAGAAACATGTGGTGAGTGGGTTGAATACACAAAGAAAAGTTTCAATAATACCTGAATAATGGATAATTGAATGAATAAATGAATGGACAAGAAACCTGAGCTGTATATCCATTAGTAATGCAGGAGTCCAATTGCATTCTACAGTGCCAGGCTTGGCCAATTCCATATATATGTATGTATACACAATGGACAAATGCTTTATATACACATCCATACAAATGTACATATATATATATATATATACATATATATATACATACGTGTGTACATAAACATTTGTGTAGACTTAAGAGTACTCTTTTATTCCACCTTTATATTAGAGTGTAAGCATTTACATGTCTCAAATGGAAAATATAAGCCAGTCTCTTAAGGCAGTGAGCACAAGCTCCTGCCATTGGTGGTAGCAGACAAGTGGTGGCTAATGGCTGCCAGCTCTTTTCCTGATAGAGAG
This sequence comes from Notamacropus eugenii, assembly GCF_028372415.1. Taxonomy (NCBI): domain Eukaryota; kingdom Metazoa; phylum Chordata; class Mammalia; order Diprotodontia; family Macropodidae; genus Notamacropus; species Notamacropus eugenii. The sequence continues at coordinate 65,422,414 of NC_092873.1, forward strand.
GTTGAGGCTCCATATTATCTTGGAAATCTTCTCCTTATCCTGACACTTCCCCATATACTCTTGGGGGGGGGCTATTATTTTAGGAAGATATCCTATTCTGTGACTGGAAAGTTATGAGAGAGATTATCTGTAGTGATAACATTTTCTAGAAATTCAAATTGTGTTGGCAAGGTGGATAGAGTTTTGAAGTCATATCCCTGAAGAACTGGATTCCAATCCACCCTCTTAAACATAATGGTTTTATGACTCTGAGCAAGTCACTTAATATCTTAGCCCCAGCAACTTTCAGCTTCAGAGAAGGTGTTGCTTTGCACTGATAAAGGCATGCCATTGCTTCATCCAGGAGTTCCCTGTATCAGTAAAATCTAAGATTTGTTCCCCTTTCCTTCTAGTTTTCTTTTTGTTGATTATTGTTAACTATATATAGGCCACGAGAAATCAATCTGATTTTCAGAAAATCCATTTTACTTGTGATCTTTCCAAAAAGCTGAGATTTGCAAGGAAAGAAAGCTATTATTTTAAGAAGAGAAGACAAGGCATGCCTGAACAACCCCAGGGAAAACGTTAGCATGCAAAATTCTTTGGGATGATCTACATGTAGTTCTGTTTCAAAAATGTTCATAATTGAAAAAAATGCACAAAATTGGACTAGGCAGGCAGACAAACAGAAAACAAAACAAGAGTCACTTGCCCCTGTTTTGCTTTGATGTAGCTCTGGCATGGATGGGTGACCATGTGCCTCTCCTCTCCCAGACGATATGAGAATTGTCTAATTTGGGGAAATGGTAATTGACTATGGAATTCTTGCTTTTCTCTGCAGAGTTTCCCTGAAAGGATGATTATAAAACTTAAGGAAGAGTGAGCCCAATATGCTTCTGCAGCTTCATTACACATTTATTACATGCATTGAACTGGTCTTCTTATAATCTCTTTGGGATGGGATCTATTTATTACTTATTGTATATTGAAACTGCCACTGTATCTCTCCCATGTGGTGAGCTTTTCTTTCTCAATAGAGGTGACATATGCATTGAGTAGAGTGCACTGTGCCCTTTCATATTGAATGCTAAGAGTTCATAGTTTCTTTGGAAATGTGTCATAACCACTTGTATCATCTTAGCTGGTCTCTTGGAAGTTCCATATCTCCCCAGAACCTGCAGCTTTTGTAAGAGGACTTGTTCTCTACCTCCTCTACTGCCATTTTAGAAAAATGAAGGCTTCGTCCAAGTTCATTCAATGAGTAAGTTATAGTTACTACTTCCTATGGTTCCAACTGCCCATTGATTTTAAAGTGAACAGATATGGGAAATGCATTTTTTTAAATTGGGAAAGTGTTCAGTAGAAGACTCCATCCAGATGACAGTCACGTGCATAAAGCTTCCAAGAGTGTTGAAGTAACCCAATAAACAGACCAATCAGGGCTCAGAAATGTTGCTCATATGGTCATCCATGTGTATCTAGACTTAGACATTCTTACAAAACCTTTAAGGTCGAATCAAAGTCTAGACTTGCTAATAAACTGTGACAGAAATACAACTTTTATTCTCTATGTAACATAAAAATACAGGTTCAGTCTCAGCACTGCCAAAGACCACTACAGACACAGCTCATCACTAAAGCTCACATCTGCCTGCCCATCACAGATATCCCATAGATATGGGAGCTGCTGAGACAAGAAGAAAGAAGGAAGTCAAGAAACAGGCTTATTAAGCACCTACTATGTGATAGGCACTGTACTGGGCCCTTTACATCTGATCCTCCTGACAATCCTAGGAGGCAGACACCAGGAAGATACACCTTGGACTCAAGAGCCATACCAGAAGCCTTTGAGTTTCAGTTCTCATCTCCATCACTGTGAAATTCTTTAATAAATGCTGCTTGCTTATTTAAGTCAAGCCACTAGCCTCTTGTTTCACTTCCCAGGGGCAGCGCTTGCAACATAACTATTCATGAGCCAGAGAAACTAGTCATCTCTCTAGTCTCTGAAACCATCCTCTTGATACCCAAAGGAAAGAAAGATTGCTTCAGATTGAAGGATTAAGGAAAACTTCATGGAGAAGATGGCATGAAATTTCAATTCATTAGCTGAAATTACACAGAGATAAAATTACAATCTTACACTATGTTTCAGAAGTCAAAGGGAGGGGAAACATGATGAGACAGAATTTTTTCTGGGAAAAGATCTGATAATAATCAATGATGACCTCAGAATGATAAAATAGTGGGACCTGGAAGGCCAGGAACCTAGTGAGATATTAGGCTACTTGAGAGACGTGGTGTCTAGAGACATGGAAGCAGCGTTCTCACAGTCCTCTGCCCTGAGCAGGTTACTACCAGAGAATCATGGTGAATTCTGGCTGTCACACTCCTAGAAGGATATGGTTAAGCAGTAAGCTGTCCAGGGGACAGAAACAAGAACGTTGAAAAGTCTAGTTGAAGAACTGAGGATGTTTAGCCTAAAGAAAAGAAGACCAAGGAGACAAGTGATAACTATCTACCTATATTTGATAGGCTGATCCATTGAAGAAGGATTGAACTTATCTGGTTTGACTGCAGAGAGCAGATATAGGAGCAATGGGTAGAAATTTAAAAGAGGCAGATTTAGGCTTGGCATAAGGAAAACCTTCCCAAAAAACATTGCTGCCCAAAAGGGCAATGGGTGGTCTTTGGAGGTGGTGCTTTTATCCTCTGCTAGAGATCTTCAAGTAATGGATTGATGACCATATTGGATTATATACCTCTGATATTCCTTTCTGATTATGAGAAACTGCAATCCCTTAGTTTGTTATCAAATTGGAGGTAAGATTTTTGGAGGCAGAAATGTTTTGCGTGGGGATTCCAGGAATAAGAAAAAACATCAACTTCTGTAGAAGGGCAGAATAACAGAATTTGCCTATTCTTGAGACCAGGATTGTCCCCAGGAGACTCTATATGACCATCCTTAGCCTCTCTCTTGAGCTCCAGCCTTGTATAACCAACTTTCTTTTGGGCATTTTGAACTGGATGTTCCATAGGCATTTCACACTCAAAGTGTCCAAAAAGCAAACTCAATATCTTTTCTCTCAAATGATCCCCTCTTCTTAACAGTTCTGTTGATGTCAAGGACATTGCTATTCTCCCACACATCCAGGTCCACAGCCTCAGTGTTGTCTTGGATTCTTCCCTCACCTTCCTACCCATCGGATCTATTGCCGGATCTTGTTTTGTTTCCACTTTGACAACATCTTTTCTATATGTCCTTTTTCTGTACAAACAAAGCCATTTACACCATATACACCTTGTACATACACACTTACTTATATTTTCCCTCCTGCCATCATAGGACAGAGGATTTTTTAAACTTTCTGTGTCCCCAGTGCTTTTATATTGTGTCACATGTAGTAGCCCTTAATTCATGCTTGTTGAGTGACTAAGTAGGTTGTCTAAGGTTAGATGGAGGAAAGAGAGCCAGAATGTGAATCTGCTCTTTTTCCGAGTCCAGTGTTCTTTTCTCTGCACCACACAGAATGTCTTCATCATCCTTGTATCATCAGTGCCCAGATGGATGCTTTTTTGGGAGTACATACTCAATCAGTGCTTAGTGAATGGATTGAATGCAATTGCATGTTCAATGACAAATCCTCCTTCATAGAGAAGGCTATTTCCCCCTGAGATGAATCACTGCTGCATGTGATCATCATTCCTTCCCTGCAGAATATGGATCATGTGGCATATTTCTTTCACTTCTGGCTTCAAAGGCAAAACAGGAAGTTCAGGTATTGAAAGCCCTGGGCTGAACCATCAGCTCTCATGGAGCCAGTAGCCAAGAAGAGCTCATTCAATAAACTCTGGGAAGCACCTGTCCAGAATGGGCTGAGAAAGAGAAGAGAATGATCCTTACTGTCCCATTTGAGATAGAGCTATTCCTTGAATGCTCCTCCTTTGATAACATAGCCATATTTTTTGAGAACCCACACCTCTCAATGGTAAGATTAGCTTTTCACAATCAACTCTGACTGGTGGTAATAGTCAACTCCCTCCTCAGAGGTATCTTAAGCTTAAAATTTGATTTTATCTGAAGCTTATTTCAAAAAGGTCCATCCACCTGACCCAAGATCCATTATTCTCAACAAGGATGTGTCTGTCACTGACTGAGGAAGAATCCCTGTGAGCAGCTCAAGTGGAGGGGCCAAGCAGGAAATCTTCAACATTTTGGCAGGAGTCTCATTAAGTTTGTTACTTTCTGCCAGGAAATCTTCAAATCATTTGATGCCAGCTCTATATTTAGAACCACTTGTTCAGAATGTGCAAATGGAAATGAAGCAGACATGGGAAAGGGAGGATTGGTTAAGTGTTGCCATTTTAAAACAAATCTGGGCACCCTTGCTAAGAAGAATTAAAAGTATTTATATATTCTCCTCTCCTCTCCCCTCCCCTCCTCTCTTCTCCTTTCCTCTCCTCTTGGAAAGTGGCCTAGATAGACTAGATCTAAAACTACATCATACAACAGCAATCATCAAAATTATTTGGTACTGGCTAAGAAATACAATGGTGGATCAGTGGAATAGGTTAGGTACAGAAGACACATTAGCCAATGGCTAGATTAATCTTCTGTTTGATAAACCTCGAGACTCCAGCTCTTGGGATAGAAACTCACTATTTGACAAAAGTTGCCACGAAAACTGGAAAATAGTGCAGCAGAAATGCATAGTAGACTAACATCTTACATACACATAGGCCAACCTTACACTGTACACCAAGATAAGGTCAAAATGAGTGTATGATTTCAACATAAAAGGTGATACCATAAACAAATTAGGAGAGCAAGGAATATTTGACCTGTCAGATCTATGAAGAAAGGAAGAATTTTTGACCAAACAAAAGACAGAGAATATTACAAAAAAATGTATGATTTTGATTTGGGTGGGGATTCCAGGATTTTGCACAAACAAAGTCAATGTAACCAAGATTAGAAAAGAAATAGAAAGCTGGAAAACAATTTTTACAAACAGTGTCTCTGATAAAGGCCTTATTTCTAAAATACATAGAGAACTATGTCAAATCTATAAGAATACAATTCATTCCCCAATTGATAAATGGTAAAAGGATATAAACAAGCAATTTTCAGACAAAGAAATTAAAGATCTCTATAGTCATGAGAAAAAATGCTCTAAGTCACTATAGATTAGAGAAATGCAAATTAAAACAGCCTCATACCTATCTGATTGGTTAATATGACAAAACAGGAAAACAATAAATGTTGGAGAAGATGTGGGAAAATTGAAACACTTATGCATTGTCAGTGCAGTTCTAAACTGATCCAACCATTCTGAAGAGCAATTTGGAACTGTGCCCAATGACCTATAAAACTATTCGTACCCTTTGCCCTAGCAATACCACTAGGTCCATATCCCAAAGAGATCATGAAACATGAAAAGAGCCCAGATCTACAAAAATACAAAAACACTTTCAAACCGTGTAGCCTTGGCCAATACAAAAATATTTATAGCAGCTCTTTTTGTGGTGGCCAAGAATTGGAAATTGAGGGGATGTCCCTCAGTGGGGGAATGGCGAAACAACTTGTGATATACGAATGTAGTAGAATACTATTGTTCCATAAGAAATGATGAGTAGATAGATACCAGAAAAACCTGAGAAGACTTATAGGAACTGATGTTGAATGAAATGAGAAGAACCAGGAGAACATTGTACACAGTAACAGAAACATTGTGTGATAATCAACTTTGATAGATTTAGCTCTTCTCAGCAATACAAAGATCCAAGACAATGCCAAAAGACTCATTCATGATGGAAGATTTTGTCCACATCCAGAGAAAGAAATATGGAGTCTGAATGCAGATCAAAACATGCTGTTTTCTCCCTTTTTTTTCTTTCTCATGGTTTTCCCCTTTTGTGTTAATTCTTTCCCAATGTGGAAATGTGTTTAATATGATTGTACATGTATGGTCTATATCTTATTGCTTACCACCTTGGGGAGGGGGAAAGGGAGGGAGTGAGAAAATATTGGAAGTCAAAACATCTTACAAAGGTGAATGTTGAAAACTGTCTTTACATGTAACTGGAAAAAAAGTAAAATACTATTGAGTCAGAAAAAAATGAAAATATTTTCTTCTATCTCTCATCCTTCTTTTCTTCACTGCTAAACCTATGTAAAATATTCTACATTTGCTGCTTCTGCTTTGTCACTACCAATTTACTTTTTTAATCCCCTTGTAATTGAGCTTCTGATCCCACTACTCGATTAAGTTTCTTCCTTTTAAGTTAATCAGTGTCATTATTTCTAATTTGATTGCTTTTTCTCAGGCCTTCTCTATCTCCTTGCAGTATTTGCCATGCTCATCACTCACTCTTGTGTCTGCACATTTCTTCTCCCCTTTGTTTTGGCGATACTCCCTCCTGGCTTCACTTATACGTCATTGACTGCTGCTTCTCAGTGCATTTCACTGATCCATTGTCTTCTATCTGCCTTCTCAGAAGTTATTCCTCAAGCTTTTATCTTTGCCTCTATTCTCTCTTTCCCCTGTTAATTTCATCAGCTCCCACAGGTTAAATGACTAGTTTCATGGGGATGATTCCCAATTTAAAAAAATAGCTTTTTACCTGAACTTCAGGTAACAAACATCAGTTGCTTGCTGGACATCTCTACCTGGTTACCTCTTGAATGGGTGCTACTCATTCAGTAGCTAAAATACTCATCTCATTATCTTCTCTCCATATCTGTCCCTCCCCTCAATGTCCCGATTTCCACTGATGCGCCATCATTCCTCCAACCATTTGAGACTGATAATTTAGATTCCTCTTTGATTGTCCTTTCTCCCTCAGCTCCTCCCTCACCTAATCTAACCATTTACCCACTCATGTCAATTATTAATTTGTCCCTGATTTTCTGCTCACATGACCACAACCCTAGTTTACAACCCTATAATCTCTCACATGAACTATTCTACTAGCCTGTTCACTGACTTCCAGTATATTTCTTCCGTTATCTCTCCTCAGAGTTGCCAAAATAATTTACCTAATGCATAGTCACTCCCCTGCTCAAAACCTACATTGGCTTTCTATTGTTTTTAGCATAAAGTTAACACTCTTTAGGTTAGTATTAGTAGCTTTCAATTCTGACCTCTGTGGCCAGTCTTAACTCACATTATGTTTTTCAGATTCTCAACTTTGCAGCTCAGGTGCACTACTAGCTTTCCTCTCCTTATTCAATTGTCTCCTTCTTGTGGCCACCATGCTTGGAATGGGCTTAATCCTTACACCAGATCCACAGACTCTGGGTTGCAAGCGGACTCAGAAGCCATCTGAACCTAGAGAGAAGGTTCTTCTACATCATCCTCAACAAGTGGTTTTCCAACTTCTATTCTATTTCTCCCACTCAAGGTTCATAATTGGTAATGTTTCTTTGGGGAGCCTTGGCTAACTCCCAGCTCTCAAATGTTCTTAGGTCTTTTCTTTGCCCTTCTTTCTCATGGTCTTGTGTCCCAATCCTTACATTAACTTAGGGACTCAGAAGAGGCTTCACAAAGGAATCAGATAGAATAGGAATCTATCCAACAATAGGGGTCCCATCATGAAATACTGTAACTCATATGAGAAGATACTGCCAGCTCTGAAGCTGCTCAGAGCAACCAAAGAGAATCGAGTGCTTGGTCTGGCATCAGGGAGTTCAAATTCTTTCTCAGACACTGAGACCCTGGGCAAGCCACTAAATCAATTGGTGTCTCTGTTTCTTCATCTGTAAAGTGGGGATAGTAATAATGTCAAGCCCACATGATTGTTGGGAAGGTCAAATGATAGAGGACAGATAAAGCACTCTGCACTCCTAACAGCTTCATACAAATATGAGCTCATACTATTGTCAAGTCCTAAGACAAAAGAGCCCAGGGTGGGACCATGAGGGAGAAGGGGAAACAAGCATCAGAGTGTCACTGGGCACACATGTGCAAACCTCAGGTATAACAGAATCATTGATCCAGAGCAATGAGCAGTATTCAAGGTGTCATACTCTAATTTTACAGAGGAACAAATGGAGACCAGAGCAGTGAAGGGAATTATCCAAGGCCACATACATGGTGTAGTAGGCTGCCTTTAGAATGGAGAACAAAGAATAACAAGGTCTGAGGTTTGTCCTCTGCAGAGACTTTTATTGGAAACACTCTCCGCCCTCCAGAGTCATAGAGCTCTCTTCTTCTATGAGTCAGGATGGCCTGATTCCTGGCTCCATGTTCTTTACCATGGAACAAGTAATCTACTCATGGCAGACATTACTCTTCATGGAGGTAGGGAGCCCACCTCCTTCTGGCAAGCAATTTGGAGCCAAAATCAGAAAAGTTACCAAACTGTGCATACCCTTTGTCCCACCTGTATCCTTGCTAGGTCTGTACCTCCAAGAAATAAAAGGAAAAGGACCAACACATACAGAAATATTAGGGCAGTTCTTTTGGTGAAAGTCAAAAATTGGAAACTAAGGAACAATGCCTATATACATTGTGATATATGAATATGATGCAATGTCAATATGCCTTGGGAAATGATGAAGTCACAATTTCAGAGGAGACTAGAAAGACCTTTATGAAGTGATGCAGAAAGAAGTGAGTAGAACACACAGAAAATAGTATTAGTATATATACATATCTATAACTATACATACATATATATACAGATATATATCTATATATAGAGAGGGATATAGATACAGATATATAGATACTGATATACACATACATACATACATGCATATACACAAATATATACATATACATATGTACATATACATATGTACATATATATACACATATACAATAGTTTTATGAAGAAAAACAGCTGCAAAAGATTTTAGCATGCCTATTAATGCAATAAGCCATGAATACAAAAAATGAAGATGAAACATACTGCTCTTTGACAGAAAAATGATCAACTTATAATTTATATATATGAATATATGCATATGTGTTACAGTTTTTATGTAGGGATTTATTTTGGCAGATTAAATAGGTATGTGTAAAGAATTTTTTGGGGTGGTGGGGAAAGGGTTATTCTTAAAATTACTTAATATATGAGGAAAAGAAGGTATTTAAACGGATAGATGAATTAAATGTGTGTTACTTGGAAAATAAATTGCTTGAAATAAAAATAAATAAATAAACCCTGGCCTCCATCACTGTTCTCATAAATGAGGGATCACTTCCAACAAGTCAGTATAAATAGGGGACGGGGGTATTTCTCTGGACATCCAAGCTGTGGAATGTTCATCCAGGCCAAACAGAGGATGGGGGTCTAATGTTTATGCAAGGTTAATGACGGATGGGGGGAAGAGTTAAAGATCTTCCTCTCCCATTAATAGATCTCAATATCTTTTGCTAATTTTTATTGAGGCATTGAGTCAGAGGGTCATGCCCTCCAGCTCTGAAAAGTGTATAAATACTCTAAGGTGAGGTTTTACTTTGGGGCTTACTCATTGGAACTGTTTGGCCAGAAGAGACTCTTTCTAGCCACTAAGGAGCCCCACCCCACCCCAGCTTTGAAAATCCAAATGTTGGTGCTTCTTTCTCTAGTAATTGTATGTATGTCGTGGTCAGACAGTTGGATCTGTTTGTTGATCTATGATGCATAAATTGCTTATAGTCAGACGGTTGGAATCCCTGTCTTTTGGTCTTTATTTCTCTGCATGTATTTTCTCTGAAATTCAGGATGCTGACTTTTTTCCCTGAACTAAGTGCATGATATATGTATTTGATTAAAGTGATTGTTGACCCCTCAAAAGTTGTTTTCCTTTTAGAAAAGTAGATCTAAGAACCTGTAAAGCAGGTCCTCCTGTGTATGTCAGGGTCTTTGTTTGGGTAAGGAAGCAGGTAGGGTCCTCAACTCCTGCCAACATTCTGACACAGGATGATTTGTGATTGCCTCGATTTGATGTCACAGTGAAGTGGTCATGGACTCTGGAAACACAGGTTCTGAGCTCACATTAATCAAGAAATCAGTGAGTGTTTACTCCATGCCTGGCATTTAGTGCAACAGTTGCAAAGGATGCAACAATAAAGGGACAAAAACAAAGAGTCACTGCCTTCAAGAAGCTTACTTTCTATTAGACAAATACATATGCAATAAACATAAAACACAGGAGACTTGGGGGAAGATGGGAGAGACAGTGAGAGGGAGGGCAGGCACCAGCACTGGAGTGCATCAGGAGAGGTCCCATGTAGAAATCCCACCTCTGACACTTACTAGCTGTGTGATCCTGGGGAAGTCACTTAATTTTCTCATCTGGGAAATGAGTGAGTCAGAGTAAGTAACCATTATGGCCCATTCCAGTGTTATATCTGTGATTTGATAATCTTAGATCCAGAGCTTAAAAATAGTTTCTCTTCATTGAATTCCCCATAATCTAATTACACAAAACAAAAGCAGTATGAGAGCAAGACAAGTCTGCCCCTGAGTTTGGAGCAGAAAGGAACCTTCTAGTTTACCTTGATCAACCCACTCATTTTCATCAGTGATGAAATTGAGGCGCGAAAAAGTGAAATTGAAGGAGGAGAAAGAAGAAAGGTAACATGAGTGCGCTAAGGCTACTGAGGTAGAGAGAGCTAGAGCTGGCCAGGATTTAGAAGGGGAGAATCTCTAGCTCCTGAGTGTTTCCCACTGGGACACTGTGCTTCTTGTAGAATCACCTTTAGCTGCTACAATGAGTCAGAAGGTTCTTGTGAAATGAACATGTGTTGTCACTTTTCAATTGACCTTGCCATCCACATGCCTACTTCAATCTCATGCTTTGCTGGATTGTGGGTATGGAGGAAGGGGGAATGTGTCACACTGAGGACTCCATGAGTCACAGAATCAAGCAAAGATGAGCAAAATATCCCAGGCTGGAGCATGAATGGTGCAGAATAGCTAATGTGGCATTTCATAGCTAGTAAAGGAAGAGGATAAGAAGAATAAATTTCCCTTAGGGAGTAACAATGAAAAACTTTGTGGCTACTGAACCAAGAGAACCATAGAGAAATGGTTTTCTTCATGTGGAAGCAAACTTATTTTTCAGGAAAAAAAAATCATGAGCTGAAATATGAATATTCACTGTGCATGCAATTACATTCATAAAGAAAAATGACTAGGACTTCTCCGTCTTTCAGGCAAAAAGTTATCTTGAGTGAAAGATGTGCTTTATTGGCCCAAAGGCTTCAAGATGAGATTCCGCCCTCATTCAGATCACAATTCCTCCAGGAAATCACCAGAGTGAATCTCTAAGTTGATAGCAAAATCAGATCATGGAAGAATGGATCCAGTAATTTGAGCCTTCTTCTAAAATAATAGCCATCATTCCCCAAATGAGAACATTTAATGCCTGAGGGACTGTGCAAAGACAGCCAGGTTGGTAGAGCTATGAGTTGGTCAAACAAAAAGCATTTTACAAGTCCCTACTATGTGCCCGGTTTTGTGCTAGACACCAGCGATAAATCTGAGGAAAGAGGAAATCTTCCCCAACCATTCCAGATATTAAGTTAGATTAATAGAAGAAACATGACCAGGTTGTTTATTCCATTGACTCAATGACCTCACTACTTGATATATAACCCCAAGGACAACAAAGATTAAAGCAAAGTTCTAATAGGTGCCATGAGCTGAAATTCTCCTTCTTCTATGAATCAAAGAAGAGACATGGTTTTTTGTTCTTATTCTTCATGCCTTCTCCAGAGAAATGCAATTCAGTTCAACTAAAAAAAAAATCATTATAATTCTACATTGTGAAAGAGCCCAGACACATGGCAGAAAACAAATCAGCAGCTGAAATCCCTAGCTGAACACGTAGGTTATTGTGATTGAGAGGGGTTAAACTGTTCTCACGTAACCCATGAACAGTCTCACTGTTCCATTCCCAGTTGTGAAGGGTGGGTGGAGCAGCTTGTGATAATCAGTGAAAAGACAAGACTCAGCACACTGGTACAGGGAGAAGGACCTAGGAGCCTGTATGTAACTCTTTTCAAAGATACAGTCTCAGGGAAAACCTAAGAATTTAGGATCACACATGGAAACTTCTTTCCCTAATTTGAAAGAAGAGATTTGTCATTCCTCAACACTAATACTTGTCAGAATGACTCAGCTTTCCTTTCCTGGGGGACACAAATCAAGCCAACCTAAACTAAACTAATAATGCAATTCAGAATATAAGGTTGTCATAAGTCTGACTTGTAACCTAAGAAAATATTGTTTGTGTGCATGTGTGTGTGTGTGTGTGTGTGTGTGTGTATGTGTGTGTGTGTCTGTATGTGAAGTTCCAAAGGTTGCATATTTGCCTAAGAATTCTTGGACGCCAGACTAGCCCTGTCCGTTTTATGAATCAGGGTCTAAAGATAGCTAGATGTGTTGTCATTCCTTCTGACTTACAAAGATCACTTTTTGGTATGGTTGTTGTTTGTTTTCATGAATGAGATCAAACAGGAACAGAACCAGAGAGATTCACTCACTGGCTTGTCCTGGAGTCATTTTCATGTTGTGGCCAAGAAAGTACCAGCACTGCCATTGTGTAGGACAGTCATGCAGAAAAAACAGAGGCGACAATGGGGGAATCTAGAACAGAATCCGGTATGGAGTTGCAGGGTCTGAGTTCACATTCAGATTCCATCATTAAATAATTATATGTATGCTTTTGCCTAGGTCAATTCAGCTCTGCGGACTTCAGGGTCCCCATCTGTTTAGTGAGATGGATTAGCCTGATGATGTTTGAGATTCTTTCCTGCTCAAAATCTGTGATCCTAAGAGATGTCAGCTCTAAGTCTATGATTTTATATGATTCTAGAGCTTCCACTTCTAGATCTCTAAAGCCAATATGTTGCCTAGGTCAATTTTGGATTGAGTGAGCAGAGGGGAAAGGATACATTTACGTACAAAATGAGGAGCTTGGCTTACTAGACCTCTACACTAAGGAAAAGGAAAAGGATTCATGCACAAAAATATTGATAGCAGCCTCTTAGTTGTTATTCTTAGGATCAAAGAACTTAATGACTTTATAGATAAAGTGAGGAAAGGATGATTGAATGATGGCATATGAAAGTATTGGAACATTATTGCTCCATTAACAGTGATGAATTCAGAGAAACCTGAGAAGATTGTGTGAAGTGATGCCAAGTGAAGGGAGCAGAACGAGGACAATTTAAAAAATCAACATGATCATGAAAAGGAAAACAACTATGAAAAACTTTCAGAATTCTGATCAGTGCCAGGACCAGTCATAATTCTTCAAATATGCCAATGAACAAAGCCTCCTGCCTTTTACTAAAGAGGGAATGGACTAGAAGTGTAGATTTTAACACCTTTTCATAGGTAAAGAGTGGGGGACTTGTTTTTGCTTGTGCATATTTGTTGCAATGTAGAGCTTTTATTGGAAAGTGGGGCATGATTGGTGAGGAGAGTATGGATAGTGTCAAAAAATGATAAAAGAAAAAAGTCAATAAAACATTTGAAAAATACTTAGAGCAGGAGGAAGATCAGGAGAGGATGCAGACAAGCAAGGAAGTGTTGATGTAATTATATTAAATTTAATATAGACGTAAAAAATCCAAATAGCTATACCTAGCAGAAATTCCTGGGTTCGCATACAAGCCTATTGTTCTTCTCTGTCTATGTGGAGATGTGGATATTTGTCAAGTTTAGAATAAAAGTATTAAAATTGTGAAAGATACTGGAGATGTCCTCAACAATTTGTCTTAATAGTAGGCTGTTTAGCTGTTCGTACTTGCCTTTTTCTTGCTATCATCCAGCTCTTGCTTTCTCTGTTGGATTCCTGGTTTTCTGTGTTCAACCAACCTGTTTTTCTTGGTGCATGCCATTCCCATGATCTTTGCCAGAGATGAAAGTCTACTCCTCCCATTTCCTTAACCATGACTGGTTCTAGGTCCCCCATGGCTCTCTTCTTAGTCTGTTGTATTGTCCACTGACAAAAGGGGAGTCAAGAACTCTCTCATCCACAGCCATGTTCCTGTCTGAAAAGCCACTTGGAAATCACAAGCTCTGGGTCTACTTGTACCTGGGAGTAGTCTTTTCCTGTGTCAAGCCTATGGTGAACTCAGTAATTTGTCATTCAGGTATACATAATCTATTGAAAACATTCTCAATATAGCCTGCCAATACTAGAATCAATGTCTAGGGGAGACACCAGGAACCAAATCTCTCATATTTAGTATTTGTCTCTGCCTCTCTCTCCAGAGGACAACAGAGTCAAGGCAGACCAACTCTAACCTCTGTTATGTCATTCCCTCCGTCTCACCTCTGCAGACCCCTTGTAAGAGTTCCCATACTCCCATACATTTCCTTCCATGTGTTTTTCTGGTTTCCTGCTCAATGCCTATATATTTTAAAGCCTTGTTCCATGACCTTATCTTCTGTAAAACTTTGCTAGACTGACCTTCTTTATGATGGACCCTCCCACTGTGCTTTGTTTGATAACATATCCTGCAGTGTTCCATATTGTATTTACTACTACTTGTTTCTTTCCACTTACTAGAGTGTAAGTTTCATTAGAGTGGAGTTCTTGATGCTGACACATAGTGTCTTCCCCAGCACCCATCATACGTCCTTACAAAAGGCTGATGCACAAGATCTGTGATTTGGAGCCAGAAGGGACCTCAGAGGCTTTTGAATCCAACCAAGAAGAAAACCAGATTCCAGAGAAGGGGAAGGATTTGAAATGAAGATCATCATTCTAGAGGTGGCAGGGATGTCAGGGGCTATCTAGTTCAATTGTTTCATCTTACAGAGGGGGAAACTGAGGCCTCCGGAGATTACATGACTTGTCCAAGCTCACACAACTAATTGGTGGCAGAAATAGGGATGGAAACCTAGACTTTTTCTACTGTCTCTTGATGGCCTTCAATGATAATGAGGATGATGATGATGTCTATCATTTTACAGAACTTTAAGGTTTAGAAAGCACTTGGCATATGTCATCTCATTTTATCCTTATGAAAAACCCGCATATGTTGTCTGTCTCATTTGATCTTCGCAACAATCCTTGCATGTAGTGGTTCTTGTTATCCTCATTTTACAGATGAGAGAGAATATATGATTTACCCAGAGTCACACAGCTTAGCAAGTGTCTGAGGCAGGATTTAAACATAGGTCTTGCTGACTTCAAGCCTAACCCTCCAGAAATTCGAATACCTGGCTGCCTCAACAAAAGTTTATTGCCATTATTCTAATGGAAGAAGGACTGATTGGGATTGCAAATTCAATAATAAACTTCAATGCTTTTCAGGTCATACTGAGTCCTTTCCAGAAAGCACTACATCCCAAGAGGAAGCCTAGCCAAGTGGTTCACTTTCCATTTTGGTTTCAGGAGCTCCATCTGCATGCTGGCCACCTGCCCATACCAACACTGGTTAGCTCCCCTTTGGGGTTTGTTTTTCCACATAAGAACATAAGTTCCTTGAGAGAAACGACTGTTCTCTTTTCTTGGGTTTTGTATTCCACGTTTTGCATCTAGCACAGCACCTGACACATACTAAGAACTTAATAAATGTGGTGTGTATCTATATATGTTATATGCAAATATGTATATGATAAACATATATACACATGTATTATGCTACATATGTAGATATATGTATCTATATATCCATTTATCCTGTCTCTCCATCCATTCACCCATCCATCCATCCACCCATCCACTCATCTATCCTGTTGTTCTGTCTGTCTATCTCTCATCTAGCTCACATAAGAAGTAAACTGAACCAAATGAGAGATACACACACATCCCACCCCACCTCCCAAATAGATACTGGGGGTTTAACACATGATTGATTCATGTTTTCATGTGACAAAGTGGATGAATGTGCATCTCCCTCTTCTTGACAACTCCAGGGCACAGCAGCCACACCCATTCCAAAATTCCCCCATGAAAACATTGAGTTCCATGACATCAGGGACAACAATGAAAACAGTGAAGACAGTTTTCTGGCTCTGAACTCTGCCTACCCATGATGCCTGCAGGAAGTTTCTGTCTAAATTCTACTTCTCCAAACATGGGAAGATTCATCTAAATTGAGGCAGATCAGAAGAAGCACCAATGAAAGGAACATAAACAAAGACTAGAGCCAGGTGACTGAAAGAATCACCAGAAAGAAAAAGAAATCTGAGTACTGGCCAAAGAAACCTGAAGGTCAGAAAGAAGAGATAATGAGGTGTTGCATCCATTCCTCTACAGGTGGAATGCTGGGACGCCACAGTTGATATGTGTTCATCTCTTCTCTTCAATGCTCAGTGTTGAATGAATTGTTTTTCTTTGTGACAAGGATAAATTTGATCTTGAGAGAACGGATCATGTGGGCAGTGACTCTGGTAAAAATATGGACATCATCAATTATTAAAATGCATTTGTTTAGGTTAATAAATTGACTTCCTGGAATCCAAGTTCTTAAAGAAATAGACTTTATTATACCATTTGCACATGCAATGAAACCTTATATTTTCAGAATAACATGGCAGTAATCATTCCTTTTTCCATAGAATCAGAGAGCTGAAAGGGATCTCAGATGTTCTCTAAGCCAGAGGTATCAAACACAGCCCACAATATCTCAAGTGCTGCCCAAACCAGGCTAAAATGTATTTGGGAAACATTTAACACAACAAATGCTCAATAAATCACAGATGATGTTAATATGTAGTTTTCTAAGCCAGTCTGATACCCACAGCGATGGTACCTATGGTGATGGTACCCACAGTGATGATCTAGTCAAAGCTTCTCACTTCATAGAGGAAGAAATTGAGATTCAGTAAAAGGTAATGCCTGGCACAAGGTCAAGCAGCGCATAAGAGGTAGAGGCAGAATTTGAGCCCAAAGCTTGCGATTCCAGATCAGGGGATCTCAGAATCAGGATTTAGAATAAGAAGGGATGGACTTCAGAGGCATCTACCCCAAACCCTCATTTTATTTTATTTTTTTTATTGCATTTTATGTTATTTTTTCAAGCAACAAGAATTTACTTTCTCTGCCTCTCTTCCTCTCCCAATTAAAGAAACAACTACAAGAAATATACAGAGCCAAGTTAAGAAAATTTCCACATTGGTTGTGTCCAAAAAAATGATTGTGTCCTTTTGCATTTTACCACTATTACCTTCCATCAGGAGGTGAGTATCACACTTCGTTATCTGTCCCATGGAATTGTGACAATACCTTCTTTAACAGAGCTGGAAACTGAGGCCTAGGGTGACTTGGTAGGTGATTTGCCCAAGTAGTGACCACATGAGATGACATTTTGCAGCAGAGCCAGGGCTCTTTCTACTGGTTCCAGTTTCCCTGTGCACCTATCATTCCCTGAACAGACAGACACTGGTTGATGAGTGTCTGGTGCCATTCCATGAGCTGGAAAAAAGAAAACAAAAATCATCCAGGCTATTTGGGGGCAATTTCCACCAGAGAAATAAATGGGTGCAATCACGGAATCTGTTTATCAAACAAGGACAAAGCCACAAGAAAGAAAACAATTTCCAGTGATCTTTGCAATCGCTACCCCACGCAGACCAGCCAGGTCTGCTCCGTGTACATGAAGAAAACCCAGTTTCCTGAGACCCAAATAGAGCCACAGAATCAAACATTTGAAATGATAAAGACAAACCATTTACAATGAAAAAAAAAGTCCCTGGTAACCAGATGGGCTGCAAATGTGCAGATGCTGGTAATGAATACCAGGAGAGTTCCATATTTGGTGATGTATATACATACCCTGTTTCCACAATGATCTGAGCCATGGATCATGGATGTCTTTGATGGCTACATATGTTTTCAGAAGGGATCCTTGCCTTCCCACTGAAGGATAGCCAAGCTGCCATCAGAATGAGATCTACTTTGCAAAGAGTCCCTTCCCTCCCCCTCAAGGAATCACATCTGATGCAGGCTTTCTCTACCTGCTCAGCATCCCCCACATCAACAGAGCTAAGGACAAGAAATGAATGAAAAGTTCTTTGGGGAGCCTTTCTCAGAAGTTTCATGAAGATGAATGGACAGCTGGTTCATCAAGAAGGGTCCATGCAATTGCTCTCCTATAGTATTCCCTTAGGGAATACACCTGATTTCTTTCTTCAAAGTGGAATGTTTAATATCCCAAACTGGGTCTATTATGAGCACGTGTTTCATCTTTCCATCAACATATGTGGAGTGGTGCATTTTGATGGAACCCGGCTGCCTTCTAGAGACACCAGCATCCATCAATATGAAGCTGGAAAATGATCATCAAAGCACTGAAGGTCAGATTCCCACAGGGAAGCTTCATGTGATTTTCCCCTCTCATCCCTCTCCCACACCAAGCATAGAAAGGTGAAACCAATATGAATCCAGCAAAGATGAGTCACTATGAATCAATCCAAAGATAAATACAGGCAAATGGAGTTTCTTTGAAAGTTGGCCATGGTCATTGCCCTAGAGATTGGATAAAAACATTCTCTTTCAATTCACGAGTTGCTCATGAGAAGGAGATAGCTTTTTCCTTTGTCAGGGATCCATTAAATTTTTCTGAAGACAAAGGTGTTAGACATAATATCTCTGGCATAGTCCCTTGTACATAGAAGGTGCTCAACAAAACTTACCTCCCAACTCAAATCTTGCAAACCTATGGATATTATTTGCACTTGCCTCCTCCTTTGGATGCAGAGCGGTGTGATACAGTGGTGTTAGACTCAAGAATGAATAGATCCTTACAGCCTTATACTGACTTAGACAACCACAAATTAACATTATCTGTGTTATATTATACTTGTATTTACTTTGTTAAACATTTCCCTATTTTATTTTAATCTGGTTCTGGCCATAGTGAAGAATTTGCCATTCACTTTTAATTCATTGGCTGGGAGTTTGATATATCTGTGGCAGATGTTGGAGTCAGGAAGATGTGATCTTGGAGCTTTCTGTTGGCTTTTAATTGGGGAACGTATTTATATAGTGTCTATTATGTGCCAGGCACTACAATAAGCATTTTAACAAATTTTCTCAAAACAACCCTATGAGGTGAATACTATTATTAACTCCATTTTACAGTTGAGGAAACCAAGGCAAAGAGGGTCACAGATAGTGCCTGAGGGTGTATTTGAATTCAGGTCTTCCTGAATCCAGGCCGAGCACTCTATTCACTGTACCTGCATCTGCCTCTAGGCCCTCTGATTCTTCCTTGCATCAAGATATTGGAAATACTCCACTTGTACCATGGGTTAGTTAGACCCTCTGAGGAAATTGATTTTTCTTTGTTCCCTCTGCTTGCTGGCTTACTTTCTTAGAATCTAGAGTACCTAGGTGTCAAGGCTCAGAAAGCTGAGCCAAGAAGAAAAATAAGTATTGTATTTGGCAGAAGTAAAGAACAAGTAGATCAGGGAAGGACTATGCAAAGACCCAGAGGTGGGAAATAGGAGATGGGAAAATTCACACTAGGAACAGTGAATGGGCCTGTTTGGTTGGAATGTAGAGCAAATGAAAGAGAGTAACATGAACTTAGCCAGGAGAGGTAGGCTGGCACCCAATTGTGACAGTTGTTAGAAGCCAAGAAGAGATATTTATATTGATTTTGTTCTAGTGGTGAGAGGGAGTCACAGGAATGCCTTGGGCAGGGGAGTGATGTGGTTAGAACTTTTCTTTTAGAATAGTCATTTGTCAGGTTTATACAAGATGGATTGGAGAGATGAGAAGTGGGGAGTCAAATTAAGAGATGATTGCAATTGTCCAATTAAGTAGTGATAAGGGCTCGAACTAGAGGAATGGTCATGGGAATGAAAAGAAAGGGACAGAGTTCAAGAGAGATTATGGAGGAAGAATTGACAAGACTTGGCAATGGATCGGGTCATGCTCTAGGAGAGCAGCAAGGGGAAGAAGAACTGGGATTTGCAATTAAGGAAAAAAATGGGTTCAGGAGGAATGAGTCAGAGAAAGAGATGGGAAAATGAAATATTATATGTAAGGTGAATTTTAGTGTAAGTAAAGTGGATTTTATTGTGTAAAGGCAATTTTTATTATTATTTCTTAGAGTTCAGTTTCCCAGAATCCATGGCCATAACAATCTCTTGTTTCTAGGTATTAGATATGAATTCTCATAATTATAGTTCAAAACATCTCTACCACTCTTGCACAACATTATATAATGACAAATAATATAAACATCCACTGTGACTTTGCAGCGAGCGGGATGAGGTGATGTAAACTTGTGAGCTTATCTCTGGTAATATACCTTATAAAGAAGGTGGCCATTGGTCAGTGAATAGGGAATCTTAGGGTGGAATGAACAAGATGAAATGCTGTGCTTGCCCAAATGGCCCCCATTGAGGCTTGAGGGGATTTAGGAGGTGCACAAGCTGTGCTTGTCTCAATTGACCCCATTGAGATGTAGGGGTAGTTGCCCCCCTTCTCTGCACCCCCTGTGAGAAGGGTGATTAGGGAATGCTGTAGGTGTTGTACTCCCATTATTAGCAATCCTTTCCTGAGAAAATTAGACTAGAATAAGGTAAGATTATGAATCCTTTCTTAGTGTCTTTCCATCTGACCATATCAAGAGTGAACCTGTGCTAGCAGCCCTCAAGTGTGCTGGGTTTATCTGTCTTACATTATGGGTACCATGGTGAAGACCATGGAAGTAGCATCATTTTAGATAATGGTGCCCATCTGACATGATTGTCTTTACAGATGGGTGAAATAAGATGAAGGTCTAGGTCATGGGAATTAGCGATGTTGATGAACTGGGAGGCCACACTCTTTGATGGCTTATGTACTGAAGTCTTTGAACATGTAGGTGAAGATCAGGCTTCATTCTTGAAGAGGATGAGTGATGTGCTAACTCCTTACAAAAGGCAAACTAACTGAGAGTCTAGTTTATGGCTGTGACAAAGTTCTAGACTGGGTGATAGAGGATGGAGTGGGGGGGCAGGAGGAGAAACTGCTGAGGGATGGGGAAAAGGGAACAAGATCATTCTTTCCCACCAGCTGCTCTGCTTGATTTTCAACCCATGAATGCCACCATTTCATAGAACAAGCTCATCACCAGAAAGAAATCTCATGATTATAGAGACTGCTTCAGCTGCAGATACCCAACACCTGCTCAGTGCCCTCAGTTGCTTCTTCTCTCTGATTGTAGGTCTGGAGGGTGAAGCGAAAAACCCCAAACGAACCCACACCCCAAACTTCCCAAACCTCCCTCTATAGTCACAGCTTCTCTGCTTGGTTTCAACTCCCCTGATAGGCACTCTCTGCTGATACCTTCATACCACTTTTCATCTTGCTTTTGGGTCCTGTCTTCCCCCATTACAGCATAAAATCCTTGAGGATAGGGGCTTTCTTTCTTTTTATTTGTAGTCCTAGTGATTTGTACAATGCCTAGACATGGTAGTAAATTTATGTTCGTCAACTATTGACAATACCAGAACAGCTAGATAGTGCTGTGGGTAGAACCTGTGAGTCAAGAGGACCTGAATTCAAATTCTGCCTCAGATACTTACTAGATTTGTCACACTGGACCTAACTTTGTTTGCCTCAGTTTCCTCATCTATAAAATAAACTGAAGAAGGATATGGCAAACCATTCCAGTGTCTTTGCCAAGAAAACCCCAAATGGGATCATGAAGAGTTGGACATGACTGAAATGACTGCACAGTAACACTGACAATTTCTGTTATATAGAATAGAAGCAGCAGTGAGAAAGTTTTCTTCTTGAGATTCTTGATTGCTATATCAGAACATGCAACATAAGATACACTCTTCCCTGGGTTCTAGACGGGGTGACCAGGGTTATAATATTTTTCAATGAGAGTTAGGTCTTTGTTAGCACCAGAAGAAAAACAGCATCAAATGAAGTGAGAAAAACTAAACAGGAGTTTGTTTACAATCCAGTGAGAAGTCCAGAGGGCAGAAGAGAATGTGAACTGGGGAAAGCTTTGGATGAGACACATAGGGATGAAAGTACAAGAGAGCTAGGTGGTAGTAATTATTTTTTCTTTCTTTTTTTAAAAAAAAATACTCATGTACTTTTAGTTTTCAACATTCATTTCGACAAGATTTTGAGTTTCAAATTTTCTCCCCATCTCTCTCCTCTCTGACCACCCCAAGGCAGCATGCATTCTGATTACACCTTCCCCCAATCTGCCCTCCCTTCTATCACATCCTTCCCTTCCCTTATCCCCATCACCTCTATTTTCTTGTAGGGCAAGATAGATTTCTATATCCCATTACCTGTATTTCTTATTTCCAAGTTGCATGTGAAAAGAATTTTTAACATTCATTTCTAAACTTTGAGTTCCAACTTCTTTCCTTTCCTCCCTCCCCACCCATCCCCACTAAGAAAGCAAGCTATTTTGTGTATGTTATACATGTATAGTTATGCAAAAAACCTCCATAAAAATCATGTTGTTAAAGACCAAATATATTTTCCTCCATCCTATTCTGCCCCCATTTATTCTATTCACTCTTTTAACCCTTTCCCTCCTCAAAATTGTTTACTTCTACTTTTTTCTTTCTCTCATTTGCCCTTCCTTCTATTATCCCCTCACACCCTACTTCTCCCCTTCTCCCCTACTTTCCTGTAGTGTAAGACTGATTTTCATGGCAAATCAATTATGTGTTATTCCATCCTTAAACTAAATGTGTTAAGAGTAAGATTCACATTTTCCCTCTCACCTTTCCCTTCTTCCCCTTCATTGAAAAAGCTTTTTCTTGTTTCTTTTATGTGAGAGATAATTAACCCCATTCTATTTCTCTTTCTCCTCCCAATATATTCTTCTTTCACCCATTAATTTTAATTTTTTAGATATCATCCCTTCCCATTCAACTCACCCTCTGTCTGCTGTCTATATGGATATAATCCCTCCAACTACCCAAACACTGAGGAAAGTCTTAAGATATATATGTGTGTGTGTGTGTGTGTATGTATGTGGATATACATGTATATATGTATGTGTATATATGTATATATTTGTGTGTATATATGCATATGTGTGTGTGTGTATATATATATATATATATATATATATATATATGACCTTTCCATGTAGGAATGTAAACAGTTCAATTTTAGTAAGTCCCTTATGACTTCTCTTTCCTGTTTAACTTATCATGCATCTCTTGATTCTTGTGAAAGTCAAATTTTCTATTCAACTGTGGTCTTTTCATCAAGAGTGCTTGAAGTCCACTATTTCATTGAATGAGCATTTTTTCACTTGAAGTATTATATTCAGTTTTGCTGGGAAGGTGATTCTTGATTTTAATCCTAGCTCCTTTGACCTCTGGAATATCATGTTCCAAACCCTGTGATCTCTTAATGTAGAAGCTACTACATCTTGTGTTATCCCGATTGTACTTCCACAATACTTAAATTGTTTCTTTCTGGCTTCTTGCAATATTTTCTCCTTGACCTGGAATCTCTGGAATTTAGCTACAGCATTCCTAGGAGTTTTACTTTTGGAATATCTTTCAGGAGGCGATTGATAAATTCTTTAAATATTTATTTTACTCTCTGGTTCTAGAATATGAAGCAGTTTTCCTTGACAATCTCTTGAAAGATGATGTCTAACCTCTTTTTTTGATCATGGCTTTCAGGTAGTCCCATAATTTTTAAATTATCTCTCCTGGATCTGTTTTTCAGATCAGTTGTTTTTCCAGTGAGATATTTCACATTGTCTGCCATTTTTCATTCCTTTGGTTTTGTTTTACAATTTCTTGATTTTTCATGAAGTCATTAGCTTCCTTCTGCTCCATTCTAATGTTTAAGGAATCATTTTCTTCAGTGAACTTTTGTATTTCGTTTTCCATCTGGTCAGTTCTGCTTTCTAGGGCATTCTTCTCTTCATTGGCTTTTTGGATTTTGTCATTTGGGTTAGTCTTTTTTTTTTTTTTTTAGTGTTATTTTCTTCAGAAATTTTTGGGTCTCCTTTAGCAAGCAGTTGACTTGTTTTTCATGATTGTCTTGCATCACTCTAATTTCTCTTCTCAATTTTTGCTTTGCTTCTCTTAATTGATTTTCAAAATTCTTTTTGAGTTCTTCCATGCCTAAGACAAATTCCGGTTTTCCTTGGAGGCTTTGGATGGAGGAGCTTTGACTTTCTTGTCTTCTGTTTGCATGTTTTGGTCTTCCTTGTCACCAAAGTAAGATTCTATAGTCTGATTCTTTTTCCAGTTTTTGATCATTTCCCCAGTCATTTACTTGACTTCTGAACTCTTTGTCAAGGTAGTTTTCTGCTTCCAGTGGGGGTGGGGGGTGTACTGTCAGACACTCAATCTCCCCACAATCTGTGGGCCTAGAGCTCTTGGTGCTGTGGCTGCTGTGAGTTCTTCTGTCCCCTTCTCCCTCTACCTCCCTGGGGCTAGAGCTGGACCACTCCACTCTCCCCCACTGGTCCCACAGGCTTTTCCCACTAACCTTCTAATTTGTCCTCAGTGTTTTGGGTTCATGAAGTCTGGAAACAACCACAGGTGTCTGAGATTCAGTTCCCTCAAGGCCTGCTCAGGTCCCCTCTGTGTTAGCACAGCCCACAATGGACTGTGCTCTGCCCCCAGTGTGGTGCAATAGGTACTTCCTGGTAACCTTCTAGGCCATCTTGGGCTGGAGATTTGGTTCACTATGTCATCCTGTGGATTCTGCAGCTCCAGAATTTGTTTAGACTCATTTTTTATATGTATTTGAGTGGGCTTGGGGAGAGCCCTAGAAAGTCTATGCTGTTACTCCACCCCTGTCTTGGTGGTAGTAGTTAAAGCTCAGCGGGTTGGTTAGTTATTGTTCTTTATTCTCAAAGAGGACCACAATGACTTCACCATGATAAAGTCAATTTCACTATGTCCAATTATTACTGATCAGACCAATACGAGTTCAGAATGCTCTACCACAGGTTGGACACAGATAGTCTGTGTGATAATTTGGGGTAGTTACTCCAAATTTGTGCATCTTAAGTTTCCTTTGTAAAGGAAAACCTTTGTCACTCTGCCCCAATCTTGGTGGTAGTAATTAAAACTCAGCAGGTACTTAGCCCACTCACAGGGATATGAGAGGGAAAGGACTAAGAAGTCTACCTGTTATTCAAAGAGGTTGTCAGAACCCATCCCCTCCAGGGTATCATGGTAAAAAAAACATGGAGTTAACTGCAGTGGGCAGAAGGTGTTATAACTTTCAGGTCTTCAAGGGAACACTTCCAGACTTCCAAGTATAAGGGAGCAGAGCATGGAGGTAATGAGTTCAGATAGCAGGAGTATTCTCTTGGTTTCTTACCCAAGTAACTGCTGTATGAACCACCCCCACATCCCAAGAAAATTGAACTTCTTCTTAGCACCAGCTTAATAGTCTCATCCCAAAGTAGAAGGGATTGAAGCCCATTCGGAAGGCAACCTGACCTTGGTACAAATAACTTACACTCTTGAGTCCAGAGGAACACAGGGCTTCTAGTAACCTTCCCACCATGATTCCTGATGTTTTATGGATGGGTTTCCCCTTCAGGGAAACCCCCTTGATAGATCTAGCTCGCTGAGTCTGGGAATTGTTCCTACCTCTGAGATCCTGTTGGTGGTAGGTGACTGCCTTTAGAAGCAGGTCCTGGATATTGGGCTGGGTCACATGCTTGGTAGTAGCTCTGTAGCCCTTTCACAAATTTATACAGTGTGGCAGTTCCTTGAGAATAAGGTTTGTTTCTTTCTTTGTATTTATATCCACAGGATCTAGCACAGTGTCTGGCCCAAAGCAGATGTCTAATTAATATCTGTTTATTGATTATACTGTGGTGTACAGGTGTTGAATTTCGTGTAAGAAAAATCTGAATTTCAAACTCCTCTCAGATATTAGCTATGGGATTCAGTGCAAGATGTTTCTTAGAACCTGTTTCTTTGTCTATAAAATCTAGAGTTGGTCTTGATGACTTTTGAGGTCCTTGGAAGCACCAAATCTGTCCTTCTATGAAGCCCATCCAAGAGACACCCTCCTAACTGAGGGTACAATACTGTACTCATACTGAAGGAGGAGAATATTTTTGACGTCCAGTCACTGCATGGTCAGGAACAAAGGCTCCTCTATTCCTCCTTAGGGTTCAGCCTTTCTTATGGAGAGTAACTTAAATATTGGGCCTATATAGCTTTTGTGTGACACTAGCAAAAAATATAGAAACAGGATATTTTCTGAAGGTATTCCATATTTACTTCATGTAAGATCTTTAGTCTTCTGTTCAGTAGATCTCTGCCAGATGCCTTGGCAAACTGCCACTGCAAACTGTTTATGGATCACTTCTATTTCCTGCTAGGAGTACATCTATGACCAATGTTCTCTGCACTGGTGTCTTAGCTTGGCAGCTAGTACATTCCTAAAGACACCAGCAGAAGGTGATCTGCAAGCAGAAGTTCACCTAATAAAGTTTAATTACCCAATGGCTTCTCTGTGCTGCTGAGCTCTAGCGATCCCCTTGTTATTCATTAGCCACTTTATTTTGGGGACACTGAAACTCATTTGCAGGGCCTCCTACTGTGTGTTACACACAAGCAAGCTCAATAAAAGTTTGTCAGATTTTAATAAATTAATGAGAGAGGTCACATGGTACAATGCATACCAGACCAGCCTTTGAAGTTGGGAAGATGAGCACAAATCCTCATTTTGAAACTTGCAAACTAGAAAACCTTGAGCAAGTTCTTAATTTCTCAGTGCTCAGAGCCATTCTCTGGGAATATAAAAACACTCATTTATTCATTTATTACACGCCAGATACCTTCCTAGGTCCTGGAGGTAGAAAGACAAAAAACAAAACAGTTCCTGGCCTCCAGAAACTTACATACTACTAAAATAAACAACGTGAACATATGTCAACATGAAATACATGCAAAGTTAAAAAAAAGTAATTTGCCTAGAAGCACAGTAATGGCTAAGAACAGGCTAGCTCTCTGACAGGAGGGGACAGTAGAACCTGGAGAAAGGTAGATTGAGAAATTCCTCTTGGACCCTCCATTGGGAGGAAGGGCCCAGGCCAGCATTCCTTCATCCCTCACACTCTCATTCAGCTTTACAGAGTTCACTGGGCTGCAGGCTGGTGTCTTAGAAAGAACATTGTCTGTGGTGATGAAAAGTCTATAAGGGAATACTGATTCTGTGGCTTCCTGTTAGTGTAACCTTGGGTCCCTTATTAAATCCCTCCTGTGGTGCCAGTTTCCATACATATTAAATAAAGGGGTTAGAGATGATAATTCACAGCCCTAAATCCTATGACCCAGGGTATTCCTCAAAAGTTATATGCATGTGTATATGTATGTGTATATATGTATACACATAGGTATGTGCGTATGTCTATCTACATGTCTATATATATATCTATATCTATGTGTCTACATATATGAAACACACATTATCCCAAAAGTCTTTATGAAGTTTGAACTGTGTTATTACTATTAGCACAGTATACTATTAATACTGCATTTTGGGACTCCCTATATCTACATGTATACATATATACCTATATACATACACACATATCTACATACACACATATATACTGTATACATACATGCCTGCATGCATATACACACACACACATAGTACCTACTATGTGCCAGGCATTATGCAAATATGATCTCACTTGATCGCTATTGGATGTTATTATTATCCTCATTTTACAAATTAAAAACCTGAAGCAAACATGTTAAGTGATTTCCCTGAAGTCACATAGCTAGTGATTATGTGAGGATTTGAACTAAGGTCTTCCTGATTCTAGGTCCAGTGCTCTGAGCCACCTAGCTGCCTACATGTGTGCTCTTAATTAACTGAAATCTATTTTAAATTCTCAGGAAAGGTAGATGTTAACACCAGTAAATCTTAGATCACTTTGCATAGACTTGGATGTTTACCTTCAATAAATCCTGGTTTATTGATTGTTTTCATACATAGGGTTTGATTAAACCAAGGTCCATTTGGAGAGGCTTTCAGCACCATCTTGATGCCCCTTGCCTGGAAGATCATGGCTTCTACATCCCTTCTCCATGACACTGGATGCCAACACACCCATGCATCCAGACAAAAGCATTCAGATACACTGGACCAGAGTCAGAAATGCTGAACTACTCTGCAGTCTGCTTGGCCTCTTCCTGCCTCTGCTTGGCCTCCTGCATCTGCATGGTCCCATTCTGCCTCTCCAGTCTTCTTTGACTCTATTTGCCGCTATGTGATCCAGTGAGAGTGGATAGAACAGTAACTGTTCTTGGATGACAAAGCTCCATCTCCAGAGGCTATGCCTTTGTATTAGCTAAGCCCCTTGCCTGGAACGCTTTCCCAGCTCACCTCCACCTCAGAGCTTCCCTGGCTGCCTTCATGACTTGGCTCAAATTTCACCTTACAGACGAGGATCTGAGGCATACAGGGTTGTGACTGAATTTGAACTGAGGTCTTCTTGACTCCAGGCTTGATGCTCTATCCCCTGCACCACCTAACTGCTCTTTCCATCCTATGTTCATAGTTATATGCACATCATCTCTCCCAGAAGACTGAGTTCATGAAAGTCAAGACGATGTTCTTGTGCCATGTATCATGAATACTTAGCATAGTTAAGTGCTTACTAAATGCTGGTTGACTGACTGTCTATTCATGTACTTGGATTGGAGGTAGGAGGATCAGGTTTAGAATCCCAGCTCTGCAATCCAGTAACATCCAGTGAGTCACATCCTCTCTTTGTGACTCAGAATCTTCCTTTATAAAATGAAAGGCTTGGACTAATGGACCACTGACGCCTCTTCTAGCTTTACTTATTTGCTACTGAGTAGAATAAAAGAAATGCACAAAAGGTCAATTAAAAAAATATAAACTCTATAAAAAGTTAGCTCTAAATGAGCCCAGTCCTCCAAATAAGCAAATGCTGATTTGTTGTCAATTTTTCAGACAACAAAATGGCCATAATACACTCTGATTTCACACACTAATAGACCTGAGTAAGGACATCATTTATCAGCTAAACAAATTATGAGGATGAGAAGAGAAGGTTCAGAGTCTTTCCTAATAGGCTGGCCATTGATCAGTAACAGTCAGGACCTGGAAATGATTTTGAGCAAAAAGCAAGGCTCGAATAAGGCACAGAATTCTGCCAGGAGCTGACACCTCTTAAATTCATGTTCTCTTCCTCAGTCGTTATGAATCTTCTGAAAGAAGCTGAATCCATATAGATGATGATAAAGATAATGGTTATCACCATTTTTTTTTCAATTAAATTTACAGTTTTATTGTCTACACCATTGAAAAACGTCAGAATGACAGTTTAAGTCTCAAATCACTCCTGGCCATAGAGACCTTCCATTGAATCTTGCCTTCCAAGAGTCAAGGTTTTATTTCATTTCATTTTTCTTCTTTCTCACTCTGGATCCCAACCCCTCGAGTTAAGCTTTCAGGTGTTTTTTTTTTCCCCAATGGCTCTGGATTCTTAAAGCTACCAAAGCAGATTGCTGTTATTGATAGCTTTCTGCACAAAACAAGACAATGCCTTTATTTGAAGAGGTTTCAGTGTGGCAGAGCTGATAACATGTATTTTCTCTTTTATCAAGAAGGTGTCCAATGTTAGTGATAGATTCTTTTTCATCATTTCCCCAAAGTGAAGTTTCTTCCTTATTCAGACTGGCATTAATGAAAACCAAGGGAATAATTGCTATGGGAATTTGACAGAAAGGGTGCAGAGGCTAATCTCACTGAACAAGATCATCTATTTTTATCTAACAATAGAAAGAAGGAGTGAGGGCAATTCTGCTTGGCTCACAGCTCTGTCTGAGCAACAGTCTTGGAAGTATAATGGTGGATCACACAATCATTGGGGTGAGAACGATGCTACACCATGGCTCTGCTCAGGCCCATCACACAAAACTGTCCCATAGACTGGTTGGGCTTTGGGGCACTCAAGGATTCAGGAATCCCCAGTCATCTGTTTATGCTACTTCCTATCTGGAGAACACAACAATTCAAAGCAAAAAAATGTGAACAGAAGTGTTAACAAGTGTTAAACAGAATTAAGGGATGTTGTTTTCATATGGACATGGAAAATAGGTTGCCTCCTCATCGGTGACCTGAAGAAACACACATAGAGCAAGCAGGTGAGGGAAAAAGTATCAAGGACAGACATATAGAGTACATGGAATGCACACATGTAGAGAAGGCATGTGACTCCAGAATAAGCCTAGGGACTATACATTAAAGGAAAAGGTAAAGCCAGGGCATAGATGTGAGAGGGCATATATGACACTGACATATGCAACCAGGATCTCTCTCTCTCTCTCTCTCTCTCTCTCTCTCTCTCTCTCTCTCTCTCTCTCTCTCTCTCTCTCTCTCTCTCTCTCTCTCTCTGTCTCATGCATACACACACACACACACACACACACACACACACACACGGAGACACAAGCACCTTGAGTACTTGCCTGGCTAGGGCAATTCAGACTGCTGCTGTTATAGAACCATTAATATCCTCTGCTGCTTTTTGCCAAATGTGTCTCCACTGGAAATTATATCATCTTTGGGAATTATCTCATTTTAGGCACC
Organism: Notamacropus eugenii; assembly: GCF_028372415.1. Lineage (NCBI taxonomy): Eukaryota > Metazoa > Chordata > Mammalia > Diprotodontia > Macropodidae > Notamacropus > Notamacropus eugenii. The sequence continues at coordinate 65,452,895 of NC_092873.1, forward strand.
TTAATGATACAATGGATAGTGTATTGGCATTGGAGTCAGGAAGACCTGAGTTACAATCCTTCCTAAAACACTAGTTACTTTAGGCAAATCATGTTACCTGTACTTCAGTTTCCACATCTATAAGATGATGACAATAGTAGTCCCGATTTTAAGAGTTATTGTGAAGATATAATGAAGTATAAAATTTAAAGGGCAGGACTTTGCAAATTTTAATTGATATGGAAATATTAGCTATTATGTTTGCTAAGTGCTGTTCATTGCTGGTCAAGGCATATATCTTCAGATCATGATATCTATTCTCTCCTGGCAATAACTAGGGACCATGCTGCTTTCTCCCTCTATCTGCTGGTGGCCAGCCTCTTTAGGACCCTCCACTGCTCTTTGCTACTATGTGCTTGTTGAGTGGGCAGGTATGTGTCATGCTGGAGAGAGTGCAAGGCCTGAAGTCAGGCAAACTCGTCTTTGTCACATCATATCTGGCTTCAGATACTTCCTAACATTTATAGAGAATTGAGTCAATTTTATAAGAATACAAGTCATTCCCCAATTGACAAATGGTCAAAGGATATGAATAGACAGTGTTCAAATAAAGCAATTAAAACTATCTATAGTCATATAAAAAAGCTTTAAATCACTGTTATTTAGAGAAATGTAATTTTTTTAAAAAATTATTTATTTTGAATTTTCAACATTCAGTTTCACAAGTTTTTGAGTTTTAAATTTTCTCAGCCAAGATGTCATGCAATCTGATATAAGTTCTACATATACATTCATAAAAAAAACATATTTTCACATTAGTCATGTTGTAAAAGAAGAATTAGAACCAATGGGATGAACAATGAGAAAGAAGAAATAAAGCAGAGAGAGAGACAGAGAGACACAGAGACACAGAGAGAGAGAGAGAGAGACAGAAGCAGAGAGAGAGAGATGGAGAGAGAGACAGAGACAGAGAGAGAGATGGAGAGAGATAGAGAGAGAGACAGACAGACAGAGAGAGAGAGAGAGAGAGACAGAGAGACAGGCAGAGAATAGTATACTTCGATCTTCATTCAGCATTTTTCATTATGAGCGTTTTGGAGTTGCATTGCTTTACAATTGCTGAGAAGAGCTGTCTAGCAAAGTTATTCATTGCACAACGTGGCTGTAACTGTGTACAATGTTCTTGTGGTTCTACTCACCTCATTCAGCATCATTTATGAAGTCTGTCAGCTAATCATTTCTTATAGCAAAATAATATTCCATTACATGCATATACCGCAACTTGATCAGCCATTCTCCAATGGATGGATATCAGTTTCCAATTCTTTGCCACCACAAAAAGACCTGCTATAAATATTTTTATATATTTGTGTCCTTTTATTCCATATTTATGATCTCTTTGGGATACAGTCCTAAATGTCACACTGCTGGGACAAAGGGTATATGTAGTTTTATAACTCTTTGGGTATAGTTCCAAGTTGCTCTCCAAAATGAGTGAATCAGTTCACAATTCCATGAACAATGCATTAGTGTTCCAATTTTCCCACATCTTCACTAGCATTTATAATTTTCCTTTTTTCTCATGTTAGCTAATCTCATAGGTGTGATGTGGTATCTCAGAGTTGTTTTGATTTTCATTTTTGTAATCAATAGCAATTTAGAGCATTGTTTTTCATATGACTATAGATAGCTTTAATTTCTTCCTCTGAAAACTACCTTTTCATAGCCTTTGACCATTTATCAATTGGGGAATGACTTGTATTCTTGTAGATTTGATCCATTTCTCTATATATTTTAGAAATGAAGCCTTTATCACAGACACTAGTTGCAAAAATTATTTCCCAGTTTTCTACTTCCCTCTTAATCTTGGTTGTATTGTGTTTGTGCAAAATCTTTTAAATGTAATATAATCAAAATTATCCCTTTTTGCATTTGATATTGTTCTCTATCTCTTGTATACTCATAAATTTCTGTATTTTCTGTAAATCTGACAGGTAAACTATTCCTTGTTCTCCCTGTTTGCTTATAGCTTCAGCCTTTATATGTAAATTGTGTACCCATTTTGACTTCATTTTCATATACAGTGTAATATATTGGTCTGTGTCCAGTTTCTGTGATATTATTGTCCAGTGTCTCCAGCAGTTTTTGTAAAATAGTGAGTTCTTATTCCAGAAGCAGAAGTATTTGGGTTTATCAAAGAGGAGATTACTATTGTCATGGGTAGAGAAATGTAAATTAAAACAACTTTGATGTACCATATCACACCTATCAGACTGGCTAACATGACAAAACCAAAAAATGACAAATGTTGGAGATGTAGAAAGATTGGAACACTAATGCATTGTTGGTGCAGCTGTGAACTAATACAAACATGTTTTTTCTAATTCACTTCACTTTATTTTTTTCCACTTTAAAAAAAATGTTAAATTGAATTTTATTATTTTTTCTCATTAACAAGCATTTTTCTTTTTGAAATTAAAATTTCTTTTTTTAAATTATCAAGTATTTCTTTTTTTCTTTCTCCCTCCTTAACCATTCTCAATCCCCACTAAGGGGAAAAATTTTGTGTAATAAATAGACATAGTCAATCAAAACAAATGCCCATTTTGACCATTTCCAGAAATGGGTCTTGTTCTGCCCATTTAACCCATCATTTCTCTGTCAAGTTTGGTAGTATTCTTCCTCATCATCCCTGGAATCATGGTTGATCACTGTTCCAATTAGAGCTTTTAAATCTTTCAGAACTGTGTTTTTACACTATTTGTGTGATAGTGTAAATTGTTCTGGTTCCATTCACTTAACTCTGCATCAGTTCACAAGTCTTCTCAGGTTTCTCTGCAAACAGACTCATTATTTCTTTTTTTGTTACATATATTTTTATATTATATTAACATATTATTTTTCAGTTCCCCACATTCAGTTCCACAGGAATTTGAAATAAAATTTTTCTCCCTATCTCTTCCCACTCCCTCCCCAGGACAACATGCACCCCATCCACCCCTTCCTCCAATTTGTCCTCCCTTCTATTACCCACCCTTTTTCCATCCCCCTTCATCTCTATTTTCCAGTAGGGCAGAGTAGATTTCTGTACTCCATTCCCTGTATATATTAACTTCCAGCTGCATGCTAAAACAATTTTTAACATTCATTATGAAAGATTTGAGTTCCATATTCTCTCCCTCCCTCCTCACCCATCCTTATTGAGAAAATAAGCAATTCAATATAGGTCATACATGTGTAACAATGCAAAGCACTTCCATAATATTTGTGTTGTAAAAGACTAACCATATTTCCCTCTGTCTTATCCTGCCCTTCATTTATTCCATTCTCTTTTTTGCTCTGTCCTCCCACAATAGTGTTTGTTTCTGATTATCTCTTTCCCCAATTTGCTGTCCCTTCTATTATCTTCCCTCTCCTATCCCCTTCCCCCTTGCCTTCCTGCAGGCATATCCATATCCAATTTCCATATCCAATCCAGTGGGAAAATTCCATGACAGTAAGGCTCAATTATTTCCTTTCATCTCCTCCTTCTTCCCCTCCCCTGTAAAATTTCTTTCTTGTCTCTCTTATGTGAGATGATTTGGTACATTCTACCTCTTCCTTGTTCTTACTCATAGCACATTCCATTCAACATTAAATTTTGTTATTGTTTAGGTATTCTCCCTTCATATTCAGCTCATGCTGTGCCCTCTATGTGTGCGTATGTGTATGTGTGTGTACATACATACATACATACATGTACATATATACCTACATGCATATAACATACACATATATATGTACGCATACACACCTACATATATATCCTCTTTAACTACCCCAATATACTGAAAAAGGTCTCATGAGTTACAAATAACATCTTTCCATGTAGGATTGTGAACAGTTCAACTTTAATGAGTTCCTTAAGGCTGCTCTTTCCCATTTACCTTTTCATGTTTCTCTTGATTCTTGTATTTGAAAAATCAAATTTTCTATTCAGCTCTAGTCTTTACAACAAGAATGCTTGGAAGTGCTCTACTTCATTGAAATTCCATTTTTTCCCCTGAAGTATTATATTCAGATTTTCTGGGTAGGTGATTCTTGGTTGTAATTCTAGCACCTTTGACCTCTGGAACATCATATTTTAAGCCCTTTGATCTTGTAGTGCGGAAGCTGCTAAATTCTGTGTTATCTTGATTGTATTTCCACCATACTTGAATTGTTTCTTTCTAGCTGCTTATAATGTTTTCTCCTTGATCCAGAAACTCTGGAATTTGGCTACACCATTCCTAGCAGCTTTCCTTTTGGAATCTCTATCAGGAGGTGACCAGTGAATTTTTTCATTTCTTTTTAACCGTCTGGTTCTGGAATATCAGGGCAGGTTTCCTTGATAATTTCTTGGAAGATGATGCCTAGACTCTTTTTTGATCATGGTTTCCAGGTAAACAAATAATTTTTAAATTATCTCTCCTGTATTTGTTTTCCAAATCAGTTGATTTTCAAATGAGATATTTCACATTGTCTTCTATTTTTTCATTATTCTGGTTTTGTTTTATAATTTCTTGGTCTCTCATAAAGTTATCAGCTTCTATGTGCTCCATTCTAATTTTGAAAGAACTATTTTGTTCAGTGAGCTTTTGAACCTACTTTTCCATTTGCCCAATTCTGTTTTTTAAAGCATTCTTCCCCTCATTGGTTTTTGAATCTCTTTTTGCTATTTGAGTTAACTCAATCTATTTTTAAACGCGTTATTTTTATTCAGTCTTTTTCTGGGTCTCCTTTAGCAAGCAGTTGACTCGCTTTTCATGATTTTCTTCGATCATCCTCATTTCTCTTCCCAACTTTTCCTCCACCTCTCTTCTTTGATTTTCAAAATCCTTTTTGAGCTCCTCCATAACCTGAGATCATTGCATATGCTTTTGGAAGTTTTGGATGCAGAAGCCTTGACTTTGATGTCTTCCTCTGATGGTACACTTTGTTCTTCCTCATCTGAAAGGATGGAAGAAAATACCTTTTAACCAAAAAGTAACCTTCTATGGTCTTATTTTTTCCCTTTTACTGGGATATTCTCAACCAGTTACTTGACTTTTGAGTCCTTTGTCGAGTGGAGAGTATACTACCATAGGCTTCAGAGTCTTTATGCAGCTGTTCTCTGAGAGATCTCTAGGGACCTTTAAGTTCTCAGTTCCTCCAAGGTGGCAGAATCAAGGGAGAGGTGTTTACTCTGTTCTGTGAGCAACCACAAGCACTGGTTTCTGCCCTGGAACTGCCAGTAGGATTTCCTTTCCACAGGTACCACCAGCTCCATCATGCCAGCACTCCTCCTCAACCCAGGACTGATACTCAAGACTGAGACTCAGATCAGCTATTCGATTCCCTCCAGATCTTTAGACCAAGAGTTCAAGAAGTGGACTCTGCTGCCTCAGTGACTGCTGTCACCCTGGGGCCAGGGTTGAGGCTTCACAGACCTCCTCTCTCACTCAAGTGAAAGAACTTTCTTACTGACCTTTGTAGCTGTCTTTGGCATTTGTGGGTTGATAAATCTGAGGATCACAGCTGCTATCCATAATTCTGCACCCTGAAGCCTGTTCCAGTCTTGTCTGTACCACATGGCCCACACTGGGCTGGGCTCTACTGAGTCTGATGTGATAGACCTTTCCTGTCAGTCTTCCAGGCTGTCTTGAACTGGAAATCTGTTTCATTCTGTCATTTTGTAGTTTCTGCTGCTCTAGAATTTGTTCATAATATTTTTTTTTACAGTTGTTTTATGGGCTATGGGAGGAGTGATAAAGCAGATCTGTCCTTCCACTCTGGTATCTTGGCCTTCATTTCCTGATACAAACATTCTGTAGAACAATTTGGAACTATTCCTAATGGGCTATAAAATTGCATATCCTTTGACCCACAATACCACTTCTTTGTCTGTATCCCAGAGAGATCATAAAAAATAGGAAAATGGCCACATGTACAAAACTATTTGTATGACCTCCTTTTTGTGGTGGCCAAGAATTGGAAATGGAGGGGATGTCCATTGGAGAATGGCTGAACAATTTGTGGTATATGAATGTCGTGGAATACTATTATTCCATAACAAATGATATAGCCTGTGGACTTCAGAAAAACCTTGAAAGACTTCAAATTTGATAGATTTAACTCTTCTTAATAATACAAGAATCTAAAACAATTCCAAAAGACTCATGATGGAAAATGCTGTCTGTATCCAGAGAAAGAAGTATAGAGTCCAAATGCAGATCAAAGCATATTATTTCCTCTTTGAATTTTTTTTTTGTTTCTTCTTTCTCGTGGTTTTTTCCTTTGGCTCTAATTCTCCTTTACAACATGACTAATGTAGAAATATGCACAATATGATTGTACATGTATAGCCTATATCATATGTCTTTCTGTTTTGAGGAGGAGGAGAAAATTTAAAACTCAAAGTCTTATAGAAGTGAATGTTGAAAGCTAAAAACAAATAAATATTTTAATGAAGTGGGGGTGATGCTAAAATGGTGTCCAAGCTATATAAAATGAGAAAATATGAAGCATAGTCTAGTCTGGAAGCAGTTAGATATGGTAGGCTAGTTCAGATTGAACTCATTCACCAATCAGGACAATTTATCTTCACCAGAGTTTCTAAAACTGATTGGATAACTTCCCCAGGGATTGGGAACATTTTTTTTTCTGGTAGTCTAGTCCAGAGATGGTGTTCAAGGTGGGGAGAAGAGGCAAAAGGGCAGCTGGCAGGGTGGTTAGAGTGAATGGATGGATGGAATATGAAGTGTGGTCTAGACCCTCAATGCCAGGGCACATACTAGAAGACAACAATGATACAGTCACTTTGAATTTCATTAAAGAGTAGATGTTTCAAGTCATTTCAATGAAGTTAGGGATTTAGTTGGCACTTAGAGGTTCAGGATTATTAAAAGTGGGCCTAAATTCAGCAACCAGATCATTTATTTTTAATTTGGGGATGAAATGAGGCACGAGTAAGTCATTGGACTGTTTATGAAAGGAACCTTTCATTTTTGCCTTAGCACCAGCTTGTGCCAATGAGAGAGAAGTCCTGTGTCCACAGACTCATCCTGTCTAAGAAACACGTTTGATTCTAGGGCAGGATGTGATGATTCATGAGGCTTCATATATATGCCAAGTCTGAGGGGCCCTTTTAATGGGGGTGGAACTTTCATACCCTTAGGTGATCAAGAAGTTGAGTCAAGAAAGGTGGGGTTGCTCTGGAGCTAGGAACAACTTGATTTCATTTTAGGGAAAATGAATCCCTGTTCTTAGAAAATGGTGAGCCCTGGTCCTATTTCAAGGATTCAGCTAGAATCACAGGACCTGGGTTCTAATCCTGGCTGTGCTTCTTACCATATAACCTTATGCAAGTCCCTTAAGTGGTTTCTCAGGTTCTCTTTTCCTTTAAAAGCGTTTCCTTCTGACATAGTGTGACCAAAATGGGCATGAGCAAGGGTTTGGTTTTGGCCCTCCTTCCTGCCCATCAGGGCCACTGCCTATATATTTGGGAGTAGAGATTGGTTCAAAAAAAAAGCCATGCCCCCAAATCAAACAACTAACCAAGAACTATAATGGGTGTTTGGAATAAAAGGACAAAAGCATCACTCCTGCTCTGAAGGTGTTCTCATTCCAAAATCAGAAAACTTGGTTTAACTCTCACCTCCGATGGCTACTCTCTGGTCAGGTTACTTCTCCCTAGGCCTTGATTTTCTCATCTGTCAATTGAGAAGCTTTGAGAAAATAGTCTCTGAGGTTCCTTTCAACTCTCAAGCTTGGGTCCCACTAGTGGAAAAGAACAGTGTACATAGAAGTGAATGAAATGTTTGCATAGGATGGGGTGCTGGAGCATGATCACAAATTGAGAGTCAGTGATGAGAAAGGAAACCATTTCAGGTAGAGGGCATTGATTTTACAAAGGCTCAGAGATGGGAGATGGAACAGCACATACTGTAAATGACAAGTTGGTGGGGGGGCAGGGAGAGGAGGAGGTAGAAGCTAAGGGAAAGGAAGAGTGTAAAGGGAAAGATCTAGAACTGTAGGTTGGAGTCAGATTGTGAAAGGCTTTCATTGCCAGAGATTGGACCTTGTCCTAAGAGAGAAAGGCAAAAGGCAGCCATCAAGTCTTGAATAGGAGACTGACGTCTGTCACATCTGGGCTCTACAATTAGAAAGCACTTGAGATATGTTACTTTATTTGATCTTCATAGCCTTTATGTGATGCAAATAAAGAAGTTATTATTACCTCATGTTACTATTGAGGAAACTGAGGCAGAGGGTGGTTAAATGATTTGGCTGTGTTCACCTTGCCTGTGAGTAGGAACACACTCTGATCTTCAGACACCATGTCAGGGACCATATAGCTGTTTGGATGAAGAGGTGAAAGGAACCTTAGATTGAGTCCAGCCCTCTCATTTTGCAGATTAGGAAAGTGAATTCCAGAGAGGTCAAATTACTTTCCTGGGATCACACAGGGAGCAAGGATTTAGGGCAGAATTTGAATCCAGATCATCCTGACACCAAGTCCAGCCTCCATCGTTTCTCCCGCTATACAATACACTGCATGGTGAGGAGGGCAGGGGAAAACCTGGACATGAGGCCAGAATTGTTTCCTGCTCCTAGGAAGCCCCCACTACCAGATAACAAAACTCTCTCAAAATTAGCTCAATGTTATAATTGTCATCATGGTCATCACTGCCATCATTATAACTACTCATCATCTCTCTGAAATACCTGCCCCGCTCCATGATTTCCAAACCCCTGTGTAGAAAGAGGAAGAGAAATGGAGATGCTTAGCCTATGGATTAAAATCATTGTCACTTCTATTATGGAGGGAAGATGAAGACAGATGACATTCTTTCCAAGCTGTTTTCCAACTCCTCATGAAACCTGCTCATTGAGAAAGCTGCAGGAGCAATAAATATGAAAGTCGGATAAAGATAAACCTTTTAAGTCAGGCTGTGCTCTTCTTTCTTTCTTTATGTATGTCAGGAGAGAGACAAAGGCTTAGGATCTGTCAAGACAAAGGCAAAAAGGGAAACTATTTAGCCATGATCAGATGTCAATGTCATTAGCTAATCCCAAAGAACTTGGAAATGTTGGCCATCAGGCCTTAGGGGAGACAGGGGAAAAATGCCCAGACCCAGATTAGGTTGCTGGTAATTGGTTCTTGCTCAGCTTTGCCCTGGAAGAAAGAGAGCTTGCAAAGTTGTCCTTCCTTTGGGCTCTGTCTCCTGCCAGGAAGCCTGGAATGAGCCAGAGGCCTGTAGCCTGACACTTTTTACTTAGATGAGACACTGTCACCAAGAGAGGAAAGGGCAAACAGCTTAGACAAGCCAAGGAGGGTGATACGCCCAGCCCCCAACTAGCTGCATGTGAAAGCCCCCTTTGCATATTTTCTGCAACCAATAGCCTCCACACTCAGTTCACTTCTCTATCTGTCACCTCATCAGTTTAAGTCATGCAAATTCAGGTTAAGGGAAATCAAATTTAAGAGTTAAGTCTGCGGATGTGTTGGGGGCTGGGTGGGCAAAAATGGAATACAATATAGCTCTGAGGTGCCACTTCTGGGCCATAGAAACTGGGGCACTATGACACTCCTTACTCTGTATCCAGGCATGTATTTGGACTAGGTTCAGTCCTGCAAGAGCCTGCCTCTAATTAGAGAGGTTAGGTTATGCTTTCTCACCCGCATTGAGTCATTAAATTCTCTAGTCTAGCTCCCTAGAGAATGATTTTAAGGACCATTCACATCTAGAACCTTCCCAAAAAGAGGAGTGTGTCTTTGAAAGATACTTGATGAAGCCCTCATGAGACAGGTAATTCACTCCTAAACACATGTACACACACACACACACACACACACACACGTCTAAAGTTAAAAAAACTAACAAAACCCTTCACAAATGCAATAACAAACAATAACTCAGTAACTTATAACTAGTGGTGGCACCTGCTAGGAGAATAATACTTCAGGTTCCTTAGAGTATAAGGTGGTTTGTGGGATTTGGCATTTGCCATCTGCCCTGGGCTCTGTGCTACCCTCTACTCTAAAACCCACCTTCCTCTGAGTTTTGTGCTCAGTCACATTCAGTGGAGTGTTCCAAAGAATGTAGCTGCTGTGACCATCACCTCTGGTAGACAATCTCCACCATTCTGAGGGCTGCCATCACTATACTCACAGAATTCCAGGGCTTGTGGAGCCCCAAAGGTCACTTCCTAGACACAGTCATCTCAAGATTGCTGCTAAGTCAGCAACTGCTCAGGGAGGAAAACAGAATAGGGACAAAGGCATCTGGTTCCCAAACATAAGCTCACCTGATTGAGGCCTTCAGAGCTAGCTGCCAAAGAAGAGAGACTGCCATGATACTGGAATGAGAATGGGCCATCCTTCCCTACTCACTGGAGTCCTACCATGCCACCTGCAAAATCACAACTGAATGGGTTCAGATTTAGATACAGCCCCCAAACACTCCAGTCTCACCACCATCATGATGCTGGGGAGGACAAAAGGACTCAGGGTTTACCCAAACATTCTAGAACACCAAATCTTTTCATCCCTGGGCTGACACATGATGACTGGAAGCAACCAGGAAACTCAAGTGATAAAGCACCATGTCTTTGGAAGCATCATTTCTGGGTGTTTCAAGGGGAGACCTGGGAGACATGGGGATGGAGTGAGGATGTTCTACCAGATAGACTCTATCCTTGAGAAAATAGGGTCATAAATTTACACATAAATGATACTTCAGAAATTATCTGATCTAACCACCTTATTCAAGTTTCCTAAAGAATCACAGGCAGTAAATGTTGGAGCTGAGATTAAAACTAGGTTCTCCGACTCCAAATTCAGCATTTTCCCCACCGCTTGCTATCCCAAACCAAATGGATACATTTGGGGGTAAATCCTGATAGTGGCAGAATGGGGCAAGACATCATCCTGCCACAAACTGATGACAAGCCTTTGTCCCAAAACTATCTTCTAAGGAGTTAAGGGGTGAGGCATCTCCAGTTGTCCTGGTCCCTATCTGGCCACTGGACTCAAAGGGCTCTGGAGGAGAAGATGAAGCTGGTAACTTTGCACAGCCTCCTTCACTTCAGTTCACTTGTAAGCCATGGTATCACCTTCCTGATGGACAAGAACCAAGGATAAACAACAGCATCAACCTTCTAAAGAGCCCAAAGCACTTTGTAGATATTATTTAGACATGGATCTCATGTAGTACATAGTTTTCATGGCAGGATTATAGGACCAAGAGATGAAAGAGCTCAAAGGTTATCTATTCCAATCGCTTCACTTTTCAGGTAGAAATTATTCTTTCTCTTTAATTTACTTTTTCTCTTCTCAGGCCTATGTTATGTTGGACACCATATACTTTGTAGGGTCAGAAATTTGGAGTTAGAAAGGACCTCATCTAGTCCAAATCTCTCATTGATATGAAAAACAAGGCCCCAGTAGGTTATAGGACTTGAGTGATGACAAGCTGATGGTAAGTGGTAAAACCAGAATCCAGGCCCAGGCTTTAACTGACTGGTATCCCAGGTACTGAATCACTCATTGTTTGATCCTTCTAGATCTGAGTTACTCTCCAAGAGATCTGCCTTGGGTTGGCCATGACCTAAATCCCTCAGCAGGCCCCAAGAGGAATTTGAAAGCTCAGAATTCTGCTCATTTTCATGAAATGGTATGAAAGGAACCAGCCAAAATTCACGTCAGAAGAGCTAGCTTGCTACCAGTATCACATCCTCATTGTTAAAGCATGTCATAGACCTTAGCTTATAAAGTGACCAAAGAATATATCCATGAAACTTAAGGGTTTGTTCCCCCAAGAGTGGCCCTAAACCAGAGGAGAAGTACAGGTGGGGTGCTTCTCAGACAGCTCAAAGAAGGAAGCATGTAGGATGCTTTCTGGAAACTGAGAGTCATGGCACCTTTTCTCAAGTTCAGATTTCCCTTTGTGTACTTCCTTACTTCCAACGCTGCAACCTGTCCCTTCCTCATTACTAGGAATGAAGCAAGTGGGGCAGAAATCCCATATCTCACTAGTCCTTTACACTGACTCCCCAAACACTTTCGCCTCTTACTTCATCTGGGATATTGTTCACCCCAACTCTCCTTGAGTGTTTGGGTGGATGAAATGGGAATTTGAAGATGAACAAGTGGATCCTCACTCTCATTTTATTGCCCAGCCACTGTGGGGATAATAACCAACTCTGACTTGAATGTTCCATATTAGTTATGGAATCCCAACATCTCAGAACTGCTAGGACCTTGCAGGCATCTGGATGAACTCTTATCAATAACCATTTACACTCTGATGAATTAGTGAAGAACCCCCCTTCCAAGAGTAAATATCTGTTGATATTTACCACATTAGAAATTAAAAGATCTTAGTATTGTTATTTAAAAAATCAGTTTGAGGTCTCACTACAGCTTTGACAATTGCTCATTTAAACGAATGCAACCTAAACCGAAATCTTTTCTGTAAATCAGAGCAGCCATGCACCAATGCTATAGAATTCAGCTGAATGACCCTGATTCAGGGGTACTAAAGCCATTACCTCAAAACCACAAAATTATTTGTCAAGGAAAAAGATTTACTCTGAAGGCTGCTCTTCATTAGCTGGCCAGCTCCCTCTTAATGCATTCCTTGGCACTGAAGGAGATGAAACTCCTACCCACCCTCCATCAAGGGAAGCCAACTGATCCTTATCTATGGTAAGTGAGACAGCATTTGGCTCCTTCTCAGGGTACATTTGTTAAAGTGGAACGGAGGAGGAGGAGGCTCGTACCACGATTAATGGTTGTAGAGCTGACCCTCTCCTTCCTGAAGACGTCCCTCCTTTCCCTCAAAGCTGCCTTGTCAGCCCCATCTCCTTTTGCCAAGCCAGAGGAACACCAGCATCCCATTCCCTGGATGTTTCCTTCTGAATGGATTTCCTTCATTAATATTGTAACTGAGTTTGACCCAAGTCTCCTCCCTATAGAGCAGCAAGGCTTCCCATCCATCATTAGGAAAAAGACAGTAACTGGACTCAAGAAAAGTAAGAAGTCATTGCTTTGGGGAAGAAGGAGGGCAATGGAAGGAGCAGAAAATATTCCCAAAACATCAGCTGAATTGCTAGCCTAGGTGATGAATATGAAAGTCAATAACAGTTAGAGAACCCTGAGGGAGAAGATTCTTCTTCAGTAACAAAGATTTTCTTTATGCTTTTTGTGCTATGAAATGTATCAGGCTTTGGGAGTATTCCACAGGCTTTAGACCCAGTGGCAGTTCTAGAAAGTCTCCATCCTAGTGACTGCAATATAATTATAGGGAGAAAGAGACAACACTCACGTGTCTGTTAAATTGGAAGCCAACCTTCTCCCCTCAACAAATGGAAATTTAATAATTTATTTTTAAAACTTGCAACCAGAGTCTCTAAATAACAAAACCTAAAATATCCTTCAATTAAATTCCAAAGGAAAAACTTCCGATAGGAGGCAGCTTGTGATGATCCTTGAAAGAAGCTAACAATTTTTAAATATTGTAATTTATTATTTATTTTCAACATCCATTTATTTTTAAATTTTGAGTTCCAATTTTTCTGCTTCCCACTCCCTCCCACAAACATGGGAAGGCAAGAAATATGATGTGAATTATATATGTGAAATCATGCACACAATATTTTCATATTAGCCATATTTCCAACAAAAAGCAAGAAAAGTAAAGTGAGAAAATTATATTCAATTTGTACTCAGAGCTTATCATCACCAATATCATCCTCTCTCTCTCTCTCTCTCTCTCTCTCTCTCTCTCTCTCTCTCTCTCTCTCTCTCTTTCTCTCTCTCTCTCTCTCTCTCTCTCTCTCTCTCTCTCTCTCTCTCTCTCTCTCTCTCTCTCCCTCCCTCCATTCCTCTCTCTCTCTCTCTTTCTCTCTCTCTCTCTGTCTCAGTAGATAGCATTTTTTCATCATGAGAACTCTGGAATTGTCTTGGATCACTGTCTTGAATCACTTGATCAGAGTAGCCAAATTTTTCACAGTTGCTCATCATTCTAACATTGCTGTTACCGTACAATGACGTACCACTTCTCACTTCACTTTGCCACAATTCATATAGGTCTCCCATGTTTGTTTATTTTTTTCTGAAACATCCCCATGGTCTTGTAGCCCAATACTATTCCATCACAATCATGTGCCACATGTTCAGATATTCCCCAATTGATGAGCATCCTATTGGTTTCCAATTCTGTGCTACCACAAAGAGAACGGCAGTAAATATTTTTGCCCATATAGGTCCATTTCCTTTTCCTTTATCTCTTTGGGATACAAGCCTAATAGTGGTATTGTTGGGCCAGTTTCACAGCAGGATTTGTTGGGTCAGTTCATTATTCTACCAGTAGTTCCTTAATGTACTTATTTTTTCCCTCATCCCTCCCAGCATTTATCATTTCTGATTGATGTGAGGGGATACCTCAGAGTTGGTTTAATTTGCATTTGTATAATCAATTATGATTTAGGGTATTTTTTTCATATCCTAAAGATAGCATTGATTTTTTCTTCTGAAATATGACGTATTATATCCTTTGACCATTTATCAACTGGGGAATGCTTTTAGTTAAGAAAAAATGACACTTCTATTCTCACTGCATTTAAAAAATGAGGCCTTTGCCAGAGAAACTCATTGTAAATGCTTTTGATATTACTTGATTGTTTATGGTACCATTTAGTCAAATGTAGTTTCCCTGATTATTTCTTTTAATTAGATCTATTTTTGCTTTTGCTTTGTCTGAGAACATGATTGCTACCCCTGTCTTTTTCCTTCTGCTAAAGCATATTACTTTTTTCCAGTTCTTTATTTTAATTCTATGTGTGTCTTTCTGTTTCAAACGTGTTTCTCATATACACAACATGTTGTAGGATTCCAGTTTCTAATCCATTCTGCTATCCATTTCAATTTGAATTCAATCCATTCACATTCACAGTTATAATTATTAACTGTGTATTTTCCTCTATCCTATTTTCTTCCCCTTATTGTTCAATTTCTCTTTTTATTCTGTCTTTCCTTAGAAGTTAATTTTGGTTTCAGCCACTGCCTCTCTTAATCCACCCTCCCTCTTATTATCCTCCCCTCCATATTATCCCTTTCCCCTCCTATCTCCCAATTGGGTAAGAGATTTCTATACATAACTGAATACACACATGAATACATACACATGTGAATCTGTACATATCTCATTCTTTCAGCCAATTCTGATAAAAGTTACAAACATTGCTTGCCATTTCAAATATTGCTCCCTTTCTCCCTCTACTGTAAAAGCTCTTTCTTACATACTACTTTTATATGAGAAAAAAATTCCTCATTATACTTCTCCCTTATCCCTTTTCCCAGTGTGTCCCTCTTTGTTACCCTTTCATTTTTAAAATATTATTTCAAGTCTAGACATCATCTTTCATGAAATTATCAAAGAAAACTGCCCTGATGTTGTAGAACCAGAGGGCAAAATAAATATTGAAAAACTCTACCTATCACCTCCTGAAAGAGACCCCAAAAGAGAAACTCCTAGGAATAATGTAGCCCAGTTTCAGAGTTCCCAAGTCAAGGAGAAAATATTGCAAGCAGCTAGGAAGAAACAATTCGAGTATTGTGGAAATACAATCAGGATAACATAGGATCTGGCAGCTTCTACATTAAGGGATTGAAGGGTTTGGAATATGATATTCCAGAAGTCAAAGGAACTGGGATTAAAACCAAGAATCACCTACCCAGCAAAGCTGAGTATAATACTTCAGGGGAAAAAATGGTCATTCATCAGTATAGAGGACTTTCAAGCATTCTTGATGAAAAGACCAAAACTGAATAGAAAATTTGACTTTCAAACACAAGAATCAAGAGAAGTATGAAAAGGTAAACAGGAAAGAGAAAGCATAAAGGACTTTCTAAAGTTGCACTGTTTACATTCCTACATGGAAAGATAATATTTGTAACTCTTGAGACTTTTCTCAGTATTTGGGTAGTTGGAGGGATTACACACACACACACACACACACACACACACACACACACACACACACACAGCAGCCCAGGGTATATTGAATAAGAATGGATGATATCTAAAAAAATAAAATTAAGGTATGAGAAAGGAAAATATTGGGAGGAGAAAGGGAGAAATGGAATGGGACAAATTATCACTCATAAAAGAGGCAAGAAAAAGCTTTTTCAATGGAGGAGAAAAGGGAGGAGTTGAGAGGGAAAAAGTGAAGCTTATTTTCTTCACATTTGTCTTAATGAGGGAATAACATGCTCACTCAATTTGGTATGAAAATCTATCTGACACTTCAGGAAAAGTAAGGGAGAAGGGGACAAGAGGGGTGAGGAAGATGATAGAAGGGAGGACATATTGAGGGAGGGGGTATGCAAGACATTGTGGGGTGGGAGGAGGTGAAAGATGGAGAGAAAATCTGGAACTCAAAATTTTGTGGAAATGAATGTTGAAAACTAAAAATAAATAAACATTAAAAGTATTTTTTCAACATAATTGCATCACACCCATGTTTTGTTTCTAATAAACTGCTTTTAACTACTCTAATAGCAATAAAGTTCTTAGAAGTTATATGTATTATCTCATACAGGAATGTAAAGAGTTTAACTTTTCTGAGTTGCTTATGATTAACACTTTCATGTTCACCTGTCTATCCTTCACTTGAGTGCTGAATTTGAATATCAGATTTTCTATTCAACTCTGTTTTATTTTTTATCAGAAATGCTTGAAAGTCTTCTGTTTCATTAAATATCACCTTTTTTTCTCCCAAAGGATTATACCCAGTTTTGCTGGATAGGTTATTCTACTTTATAATCCTAACTCCTTTGCCTTCCATAGTATCATATTCTAAGTCCTCTACTCCTTTAACATGGAAGCAGAAAAGTCTTGTGTGATCCTAACTGTGGATCCATGTGATTTGAAGTGTTTCTTTCTGTCTGCTTGAAATATTTTCTCTTTAACACGAGAGCTCTAGAATTTGACTATAATATTCCTGGGAGATTTCATTTTCATCTCTTTCAGGAATGATTGATAGTTTCTTTCAGTTTCTATTTTTCCCTAGGGATCTAAGCTATCTAGTAAGATTCCCTTGATGGTTTTTTGAAATATATTGTCTAAACTCATTATTTGGTCATGGTTTTCAGGTATCCCAACGATACTTAAATTATCTGTCCTCTAGATTGAGGTCCAGGTTTATGTTTTTCCAATGAATGATTTCAGTCTTTTCTTTTACTATGATTTTTCATTCTTTTGATTTTGTTTTGTTATTTCTTGATGTCTAAAGAAGTCATTAGCTTCTACTTGCTCAATTCTAATTTTTGTCATTATTTTCTTCAGAGAATTTTTGTACCTCCTTTTCCACTTAGCCAATTCTGGTTTGTTTGGGTTTTTTTGGAGTTATTTTCTTCAGTAATTTTTGTGCTTCTTTTGTGTTGTTGTCATTCAGTCATGTCCGATTTTGCAGTTATGTCTGATTCTTCACAATCCCATTTGATTTCTTCTTGTCAGAGATACTGGATTTGCCATTTTCTTCCCCAGCTCATTTCACAGAGAATGAAACTGAGGCAAAGAGGGTTAAATGACTTTCTCAGGGTCACATAGCTAGTCAGTGCCTCAGATGAGATTTGAACTCAGGAAAATGTGTATTCCTGAGCTCAGACTCAGCATTCTATCCACTATGCTACCTAACTCTCCACACTATGCAGTTTCTACCAACCTGTTAATTTTATTTTCACAATTTTCTTGCATCACTCTCATTTATTTCCCCAAGTTTTCCTCTACTTTTCTTATCTCTTTCTTTAATGCTTCTTGGAATTCTTGTTGAGTTGGAGTCCAATTAACATTTTTATTTAAGGCTTTTTTGGTAGTTTTTTTCACATTGTTGTCTTCTTCTGAGTTCATATCTTTGTCTTCCCAGTCACCATATTAGCTTTTTATGATCAAATTCTTTGTTCTTATTTGCTTATTTTTTTCAGCCTATTTCTTTAAACTTTATGTTGAAGTTGGGCTCTGCTCATCTGAGGTTGAGGAAGCACTGTCTCAAGCTTTAGCTTTTTGTGCTGCTGTTTTCAGAGTTACTTCTGGGGGACTATAAGTTTTTGGTACTTCTAAGGTGATGTGATTCTGGAAAAGGTGTGGTCATTGCTCTCTTGGTTTGTGGTCTTGTCTTTACTCCCTTGTAGCCACAAGTACTATAATTACTCTTTGCTTTGGCTTTGTGACCAGGGCCCCTACTCCTTTATAACAGCATTCCTTTCTACCCTGGAACTGTGACCAAGAACTGTATGTGGGCAATAGAACTGCTAATTAGCACTGGCTTTTCCAAGAGCCAGCACCAAGTCCCGAGTAATCTATTTTTCTGGCCAGTTATCTGACTCCCATACTGTCTCTGGACTGATATCTCCTGAAGTTGTAGCTTTTTCTATAGCCACAGTTGTTGTGGTGACATGTGTGCTCTCTAGACAAACCTCCACGCTGGTGCCACAGATCTCTCTTGCCAACCTCTTAAGTCTTTTTTACAGTGGAAAAATGTTTTACATCAACCTTTTATTGCTTCTGCCACTCCAAAATTTTTTGTGAGGCATTATTTTAACGTTGTTTGGAGGGGAATGTGGAATAGTTCAGCTGTGACAATCCACCTTTGATTCCCAATCAGAATTCCATGACATAAGAATTCAGCTTTTCTCCAAGTACATGTATGAACTTAATTTTTAAAAATTATAAATTTTTTAAATTTTAGTTATAAATTATATTTTTTCAATTATAAAGCATTCATTTTCCCCTCCAATCTCTCCCTACTCATTGAAGACAAAAGAAAGAAAGAGAAGACATGTAAAACTCTCTCTACATATATACATATATATATTTAATTTTTCTGTTTTCAACATTCATTTCAACACGAATTTGAATTCCAAATTTTCTTCCCATCTCTCCCCACCCCTACTCTAGGACAGTATGTGCTCCATCCATCCCTTCTTCCAGTCTGTCCACCCTTCTATCACCCCCCACTTCTTCCATGCCCTCTCTTCTATTTTCTTATAGGACAAAATAGATTTCTGTATCTCACTGCATGTATATCTTATGAAATTCTTATGTAAGTAAGATGAAGTAAAATAGCCTCACATTGGACCGAAAATATTGTAATTCTACATATTACTTCATAATTTCTCTGTTGTGAATTGGTCAGTCTTCATCATCTGTCTTCAGGAATCATGGTTGATCATTCTATTGATTGGTGTCATAGTAGATAGAATGCCAGGTCTGGAGCCAGAAATATTCTTCTTTGTGAGTTTAAATATGGCCTCAGACAGTAGCTGTGTGCCCCCAGATAAGTCAATTAACCCTGCTTGCCTCAGTTTCCTCACCTGTAAAATGATCTGGAGAAGGAACTGGGAAACCACCCCAATGTATTTGCTAAGAAAACCCCAAGCAGAGTCACAGAGAGTCTGGAATGACTGTTTTTGTTTTAGAATTTTTAGTTATTAGTTTATTAATATTGCAGTACCAATGATCATCCTGATTCTGTTCATGTCACTTTATGTCAGTTCTTACAAATATTTCTAGGTTTCTTTGACTCCATGTGTGGCTGAGAAAACCAGATAATAGTCTGGCAAGAATTAACTTAGACCAACACCTCAGACCTTATACCAAATTGACCTCCAGATAGATACATGACTTAGACATAAAAGATCACACACTGTAGGCAAAGTATAGGAACAAGGAAGAAATAATCTTTTAGGTGTAAAACATTTGCAAACAAAGGATAGAAAGAACTACATAAGGTAAAATGGACAATTTACATTACATAGCATCAGAAAGTTTTCACCAAAAAAATCCAGTAAATTAGGATCAAGAGGAATAAACCTTTATAGTAAATTTCTTTTATAAAAATCTCACTTACAAGCTATATAATGAATTGATTCAAATTCATCAGACTTTATAAGAAAAAAGAGCTCTTTCCTAATTAACAAATGGTATGTACTTAGAATCTTGTATAACAATGAACACATCCATCTTGGAATTCTCAGGGCTTCCTTACTTGAACCAGGACCATAGACCTACTAGAGATGACAAAGGATGGGTTCAGGAGACCTCAGTTCCAATCCTGGATTACCATTAGCTACCCAAATATCCTTATGAAAGTCAACTTCTCTGAGACTGAGATTCCTCCACAGTAAAATGACTATGGGAACCATCCTATTGCCTACCTCCTGGAATTGATACAGGAAAAATGGTTTGTACTGTAGAAAGGGAAGTCATTATTATTTCCAATGGTTTAGCCAGAGATCTTTTGATGATTTTATTTCACTGCATCCATATTTGCATCCTCATTCACAAAGCTCCCACAAGACAGATGATCCAATGGAAAGTAAGCCCTCAGAGGATGGGAACCATTATTAGTTTGTTTCTGGATCCTCAGCACTAAGTATGTACATGGTACATGATAGGTAGGTGCTTAAGTGATGCTTCCTGAATGAGTGAATGGATTTATCAGTACATGGAAAGAGTCCTGAAAAATTGGTCATGAAATTGGGTTTCCTTTTATAACCCTGCTACCAATTAGTGGTATGTTCTTGGAAAAGTTACTTTCTCTTGCACACTTAGTTTTCTTATCTTTCTAAAATGAGGACAATAGAATCCATGACTCCTGGAGTATCTTCTAGTTTTCAAAGTTTAGGACTCTACTTTATTCATAATTTAAGAAGCAAACTTCAGAGCTGTCTCCTATTCACTGGGACTCTGATGTATAGTCAGAGTTTAGCTCTTCCTGTTTCTAATGTTCATTGACCATGTTCTTGTCAACAACTTCAAGCCATAGTCAGTTGTGTCCTTTCACATTGAGAGTGTGCCTTATTTCTACTACTTAACAAATTTTGAAAGAGGAATTAAGAATGGTTTCAGGACACAGAAAGCCTTGGATTCACCTCTCCTTTAGTCACATCAGATCCATTTTTACATGTGAAATATAAATACGTTATTCCCATTCTGTTTGCACGAAACAAAATAGTATCAACCTTATTAGTAGAGAAAAAAGATAATTTCTATTTAGGGAAATCTGATGACATGTTCTATAAAGTGAGGTAATTCTGGTCATTAAAATGCAAATGGTTGCATTTATAACCCACTGTGTGAGACCAGAAGAAACCTTAGGCAGGATCATAAAAAAGGGAAAAGGACCCACACGTACAAAAATATGGGAACTTTTTTGTGGTGGCAAAGAACTGGAAATTGAGAGGATATCCGTCAACTCAGGAATGACTGATCAACTTGTGGTATATGAATGTAATATGAATGTAATGTTGTTCCATAAGAAATGGTGAGCAGGTGGATTTCAGGAAAACCTATCAAGGCTTTCATGAACTGATGCTGAATGCAGTGAGAAGAACCAGGAAAGGATTGTATACACCAGCAGCAATACTGTGTGATGACCACCTCTGTTAGACTTAGCTCTCCTCAGCAATGCAATGACCTAAGAAAATTCCAAAAGACTCATGATCAAAAATGTTATCCACCTCTAGAGAAAACTATGGAGTCTCAATGCAGATGGAAGCATACTATTTTCTCTCTCCTGTTTTTTTTCTTTCTTATAGTTTTTCCCTCTGGTTCTGATTCTTATTTCACGACATGACTAACGTGGAATATGTTTAATATGATTGTACACGTATAGCCTATACCAGATTACATGCTATCTTGGA
Organism: Notamacropus eugenii; assembly: GCF_028372415.1. NCBI lineage: Eukaryota > Metazoa > Chordata > Mammalia > Diprotodontia > Macropodidae > Notamacropus > Notamacropus eugenii. The sequence goes on from NC_092873.1 coordinate 65,474,583, forward strand.
GAGGTGGAAGGAGAAGGGGGAAATTTAGAACTCAAAATCTTATAAAATAAATGTTGAAAACTAAAAACAAATTAAAAAATACCGTGGGCAGACTCCTTCCCCTTTCTGGACTTTGGTTTCTCTCTCTTTCCAGTAAGAAGGCTGGATCATATGATGTCCATGACTACCAATTTTACATTAAGGAATACATGTTTCCCTAGTCCTTAAAGGCAGGGATTGCTGTCTTTTGTATTCTCAGTGCCTGGCACTTTGACTTGTATGGATTATAAAATTAATAAATGCCAGTTGAATTAAATAGGGGCCCTCAGAATATGCCATATAGGTAACCATAAGTTTCATAAGGGCAGGATCTCTTTTATTTCAACAAAATTATTAAATTAAAATAACACTTTAATCAAAGAATGAAAAATGATAATAGCTAGATTTCTGTAGCATTGTGTACCAGTCACTGTGAGAAGTGATTTACCATTATTATCTCACTGGATCTTCACAATCACCGTGGGAGAGAAGTACTGTTATCTCCCTTTTGCAGATAAGAAAACTGAGATAAACAGAGAGTAAGTGGCTTGACTAGGGTCATACAGGGCTCTAACCATTGTACAACCTAGCTATGACTGCAAGTGTGGAACACAGAACAGGGGAGGAGGAAGGCAGGAAAGTTATGCTCTGAACAGGGGGTTTCCATTTTGGACTAAAAGTCCTCAGTGTTTATAATGTCCAGTAGAGAGAGTATTGCTATTTGCTCAAAACAAAAGAGATTCAAAGTAGGCAACAGATGCCCTTTATACCAGCTGCACATCCTGAGGAGTTTGTACACGTTGATTTTTTTTTTTTGTATATTAAATTGTTCAAGATGTACTGGGAAAGTGTGTTCTCTAAAGGAGCCCTGCAGGGAGCCATTTTACAAGACCAGGCTTCCTTTGATCCTCAGTCCTCCTTTGATGTGTTTGGCGAATGATCATTTTTTTTTTTAAATTTCTATGTCCTGAAAGACAGGACACCCCTCCTAATAAGGTTTTCAACCAAATATTTCAACCAAAAATTTTTGTAGATTTCAAGATCATATATTTAGAGTTGGAAAGAACTTTATTATTTTTGTTCACCCCCATCATTTTTTCAGTTGAGGAAACTGAGACCCACAGAGGGGCAATGATTTCCCTAGTCACATGGTAAGTTAGTACCAGAGCTAAGATTCTCCTGGGAATTAGGAAGAATTAAGAAAATACCAATTAAGTAACAATTAAGAGTTAGCACTTATTCCATGATGAAATTCTCAAAGATCCTATCTCACAGACAAACCCAACAGGAAAAAAATGAAAGTCCAATTGCAAGTTTATCCCATGGGCAATACACACACACACACACACACACACACACACACACACACACACACACACACACACACACACACACACACACGCACATATTTAGAAGCAGGAAACCCTGATGGTTGAATTCACTCTCTGCTTTATATCGGGCATCCAAAATGTTTTAGGGAATGTTTGAATTTAGTAGCTATTATTATAGCAAGGAAGAAAGCTAACATGATTACAGATCGCATTTGTCATTCAGTCACTCAGTCATGTCCAGCTCTTTGCAACCCCGTGGAACATAGCACACTAACATTGCCATCGCTTCTTCACAAATATATGGTTCTGATTTGCCATGTCATTCTCCAGTGGATTAAGACAAACAGGTCAAATGACTTGCCCAAGGTCACATAACTAGTGAGTTTTTGAAGCCAGATTTGAACTCAGGTGCTCCTTACTTCAGGCCCAGCACTCTATCCACTGACCCATCTATAATCAATCAACCAATCAATCAATATTTATTAATGCCCTACTATGTACCAGGCACATGCTAGGGATGCGCAAAGAGACAAAAGATATTCCTTACCCTCAAGAAGCTTACAATCTTATGAGGAAGACAATATGCAAATATATACAAAGCAAGCTAAATGCGGATAAATAAGAAATAACAGAGGAAAGGCACTGGAATTAAAAGAGGAAGGCTTCCTGTAGAAGGTGGAATTCCTAGCGTGAATTCTCCCATCTCCCATTTCCCATCTCTGGGCCTTTGCATAGTCCATTCCTGATCTACTTGTTCTTTACTTCTGACAAATACGATACTTATTTTTCTTCTGGGTTCAGCTTTCTGAGCCTTGACACCTAGGTACTCTAGATTCTGGGAAAGTAAGAAGGCAAGCAGAGAGAACAAAGAAAAATCCATTTCCTCAGCGGGTCTAACACAGGATACATGTGAAGTATTCCCAATATCTTTATGCAAGGAAGAATCAGAGGGCAGATGGGGGATACAGTGGATAGAGTACTCAGCCTGGAGTGAGGAAGACCTGAATTCAAGTATGGTCTCGTGCACTGTCTGTGACCCTGGTCCAGTCATTTAACCTCTGTTGCCTTGCTTTCCTCAACTGTAAAATGGAGTTAATAGTAGTATCTACCTCACAGGGTTGTTGTGAGAAAATTTGTCAAAATTATTATGACTATTTTACAGATGAAGAAGCTGAGGCAGACAGAAATTAAGTGACTTGCCCATAATGATAGAACTAGTAAGCATCTGACACAAGATTTGAAGTCTTTAGGACATCATATCTTCCCTGACTCCAAGCCCAGTATTCTATTGTCTACACTAGGGATGGGGAACTACACAAGGTCTCAAGGTCATAGGTTACCTGGTCTACATAACAGTGCTTCTATAAGGATAGCCTAATGAGGAAACTTTCCATCTAAACAGATGAGCACTGCCCTGAATATTCTAGTCTTGGAATTGCCAGAGCCATGGAAGCAAGAGGTGACTTGGCTAAGATCATTTAGCCAGTAAATGCTGTGGCATGGGGGTTGGGGAGTGGAAGCTGTCTTTTTAACTACAAAGCTAGCTATCTATGCTCCACATGATGATGCCTCTCTGTAAGGCCTCTGGGAATAAGGAGTACATTATTTTAGTACCCTCTGTCCTGGCCCTAGTGTATGGAGAGTATTGTATTCAGTTCTGTTCACTCCATTTCAAAGAAGACATTGGTAAGCTGGAAAACCAGGAGAGAATGGTGAGAAGAATGGTGAAAGGCCTTGAGTGTAGGTCACAGAAGAATTAGTTTCAAAGAAATGAGTGGGGAAGAAGACTCAGAGAGAACATAATAGTTTTTTTCAAGTAACTGAAAAGCTGACTCATTAAAGAACCTCTGGTCTCTGGAGACAGAACTATGCCTTCTATGGTCTGCCAGAGGACAATCAATCAATATTAATGCCTACTATGTGCCAGGCACATGCTAGAGATGATCCCCAAGATCATATAGTCAGCATGACAGAGGCAGGACTTGAATTCAGAGCCTATATGTGAGGGCCAGCAAACTATCACACCTAGGCCAAAGATGGCCCGTCATTTGTTTTGTGTAAGGATTTGCCCTGAGGGCCAGAGTCTCCCAACCCCAGATTATACTATGAGGTCTCATTGTTATAATAATTATTAATAATGACATTATTTATAATTAATGACAATAACCCATGTCAACTAACTTCTAGTCCACTCCTCTTTCCATGAAGCCATAGATGGATATCAGGTTTAAAAGACAATGATTTCTAAAGGGGAATGTGGCAGAGTGGATAGAGGGCTTATTTCAGAGGCAAGAAGACCTGGAGAGATCCAAGGGCTACCTCTGGCACATATCGGATGGGTGTCTCACAGTAAGTCAACCTCTCTGTGCCCTGCCCCCTTAAACAATAACTCTATGACTGTAGATTATAGAAGTTCTGATTACAAGGAGGAAATTTCCACATTGGGAATTCCCTACCCCAATCAATAAACATTTCTATACTCTTTCCTCAAAAAGCCAAATCAAATCAAATGGTATTCATAGAATAGTGTGACCCATGGAGTGAAGGTTGGAGGTGCTGTTGACTTTTCTCTAAAGAACCTGACCCCATATGCTGCCATGGCCAAAGAGTTCAACAAAACAGCAGTGGTCAGTCAGGGTCTTCCTGATAAGATGCCTTGATTCTGTGTAAAATGATTCACCTGCTGCTATGGGTACAGTTCTGAGGACATTACCTAAAGGACACCCCCTCCCCCCCGGATTGTGAGGTTACTGAGTCTATTGAATATGTGTATATGTATACACACACATATATAGTAGCTTTGACTACTACTACAACTGCTACAACTACTGCTACTACTACTACTACTACTACTACTACTACTACTACTACTACTCCAATGACAACAATGAAACTATCTTTGACCCAGAGGAACTTCTTGGAGGAAAAACTTTCCATGTATATACTGTTACAAAATATACACAAAGTCAATCCAAGGTCATTTTCCGGAGAAGACATTATCATGGAGGGTCACAGGGGGAATCAGACTTTCTTAGTTGAAAAGAACCTTGGAGTTTCAGGGTGAGGAGCTTAAGGATGCCCCAGGCAGCTTTCTCTATAACATTAAGTCTGGAGCACAGTGAGCCAGGCTGTCTGGAAGGATAATTGAATTGGTTTCTGCTACTGGCTTCTTTCTGGGGAGGGGAGCAGGGAGGTGGTTCCAGTGGGTGGCTGCCTGACTGCTCTTTCAACTGCCTTCCCAAAGGCTCAGGACCCTTTGATCTCCTCTGCAGATGTCACCACAAATTCATGACCTCTAGGTTTGGTTCCTATCAAGTAAAGAGTTCCCAGAAGTCCCAGCTGTAGCCCAGTTGATGACTGCCATACTGTCTTTAGGTTGACATGCAAGAGCTAACGTTAGTGAGGAGAACCCTCTGACAGGCCATGTAGCCTCATTGATAAAGCTTAGAAATCTTGTTTCTCTGTCTATTCACGACAGCTGAGATCATCAACTCTATCTCACTCACTCCTTGGGCCTCCCAGCTTTCCAGTTCAAGGAAGATGTTAGCCTCCATCTTGTCTCCCTTCCCCTCCTCATTCCTGTCCACCCTCCTCCACTCCAGAATCTTCCTATTAGGCATGACCATGTCATACCCTTCTCCATTCCAGAAATTCCAGTGACTACCTGTTACCTCCAGGATCAAATATAAAATCTTCTTTTTGACTGCGAGAGCCCTTCGTCATGTAGGGCCTTCTGAGCTTTTCCATCTTCTTAGACTGAGACTTGCTCATATCTCCTTATACACTTACACTTCCTTCTACAAATTCCATGACCCAGAAAAGTAGCCTCCTCACTGTTTCTCAAACAAGATACCCCCTCTCTGGGCTTTCTCCTTCCTAACTGTAGCCTCTCAGCTTCCCCAGTTTTGTTTAGAGCTCATCTCCAAATATGGTTTCTCTAAGAGGTTTTCCATGGAAGGTTCTCAGTTCTACAGGCCACATTTAGAGTTTGAGTCATTCCCCCCCTTTCTTCCCCTCCCAGGGTACTATTCAGCCTTGGAAACACTGCCAGAGGGTATAAGGAAATACAGGCAGAGTCAGAACTTGAACTCAGGTCCTGGAACTTTAAATTCAACTCTCTTTTCACTGCACTTTGAAGCTTTCCTTATAGGTGATGTAGACTTGGTAGAGGGTGGCATTTAGAGTTGGGAATTCAATTTCCAGTTCAGTTGCTCACCTGCATGACCCTGGACAATTCACTTAAGAGTCTGGGTCTTCATTGCCTCTTTATTAAGATGAAGGAGTTGGATTAGAATAATTCACTCATATATGACTTTATCCTCAGATATGACTTTAAGGCAGGTTCTGCTAATCATCCCCATTTTACAGATGTGGAAACTGGGACTGAGAGGAATTGAATACTTGCCTGGGGTTACACAGCTAGCAAGTGTGTACAGGAGGATTTGAATTCAGGTTTTCCTAACTGTCAAGTCCAGAACCCTATGCATTGCATGACCTAGGTGTCTCACTGTGATGGAAAGGGTCTGAAGTTTGGAGTCGAAAGACTTGGCTGTCAGAGAGGCAGTCCAGTATAATGGCTAGAGTCCACCTCATAACTTGGAGGAGGTAAGTTCAAGACCTTCCTCTCCTGCACACTGGCTGAGTGAACCTACAGAAACTCTTGAAGCTTTACATTCTCTAGGAATACAAAGTACAGAGAAGTAGCTGACCTCTACTGGTAGAGGGAGTTTCCTTCCCTGGGAGTTCCTTATCCATTCCAAAGAAATCTAAGCTCCTCTAGCTCTCGATTAATTCAGCAGAGGGGCTTGACACAAACAATGTGGGCCATTCTCTTCATCATGTCTGTCCTAAGGAATTCCCCTGACATGCTTTGGAATTCTCTCTTTTAGATTTTACATGGAAATAGACTTTTGTATCAACCTGTGTCCTGCTTACATTACCTACACCACCTGCCTACATCACCTGTGGTAGAACTGTAGAAGCCTTCAGCCCCAGACCATCTAGGTCAAACTACACATTGGAAAGCTCACCAGAGTGGCCTGGGATCTGGCACTTAGGGTTCTTGTCATTTCTCTTGGAGACCAACAGCATGGAAGAAACTCTCTATTTCACAAGGCAGTTCATTCTCTTTGGGAATGTTTCAAATGGATTTATTTTTCTGTGCTTGAAGTCTATTATAAACATCATGGGAGAAGAGTCTAGGACTACTCCACATGTGGAGGGAGCTACCAGAAAAAAAAAGCAGCTGAAGCAAATGAAGAGACAGGGTAGACTGTGCGATCCAATGGAAAGAGTATGACCTTTGTAGTCTAAGCAGCGGAGTTCCAATTCTATATTTCTACTTCCTATTTGTGACATGGGCCAAGGCACTTACTCCCGTCCTTGGGCATTCATTCCATGAGATGGTTGGACTTACTGACCTCCAAGATGTCTCCAGATCTAAATCCATGAGGCTGGGACTTTGCATGATGCCTGCTATGCTGAAACCCAGCCCATGCTACTCATCCTCTCCTTTCTGCTCTTCTTAGCCACACTCATAACTGCCTTATTGGCTGATCACAGAATGTCAAGTATCAGGGGATCATTAAGAAGACTGCAGGGAGGAATGTTATAGGTCAGCAGTGTCCAAGTTGTGAAAAATGAGCCTCATTAGTCCAGTCTTCCCAGGGTAACAGAGACTCTAAGGAATTTACAGCAGGAGCCCAGGACCAGAGGGCACAGCAGAGATTAAGGGAAGGAAAACCTACTAGAGATGAACTCACAAAATGAAAGTGTGTGTGTGTTTGTAGTGGGGGTGGGGGGAAGGGTAATAGAACATGACCCTGAGGTCAAAGAACATTAGTGATCTCCCCCTGCCGTCTCTCTGCTGGGTCCTGAGGTCTCCAAAATCTCATGGCCTGCAGACCTGACACTGAAGAGAGAGGAAACAGTAATTTTTTTTCCTTCCTTCCTTCCTCTTTTTTTCTCACTCCTCTTTCCTTTCCTCCCTCCTTTCTTCCTTCATTTTCTTTCTTTTTCCTTCTCCAATATTCATTAAAAGTCTGATCTCTGCAAAGCACAAATGTAAGGTGCAAGAATGCATAAAGACATGGACTTGGAGGACTCAGAAAGCCCTGGGATTTAGTTCCACGGTTGAAACACACTGGCCATGTTATTCTGAGCAAAGACCTTCATTTCTCTTTGCACTACACACTTACTAGCTGTGTGACCCAAGCAAAGCACTTCACCTTAATCTGCCTCAGTTTCCCCTACTCTAAAATGAGGTTAATAACACCTACCTCCAAGGGTTGTTGTAAGGTGAGAGAATACTTGTAAAGCACAATGCCTGTCACACAGGAGGTGAAACATCAGTGCCTATTTGTCTCTCTTCCCTTCCCTTTCTCTCCGACAATTAACAATGATAGAGCAGATGCTGTCTGCATTGGTGACAAGAGTTTCCTTTGCAGTTCCCTACATGGAGGAAATCACAAATCTGAAGGAGTCTGAACAATCAAATTGCCTAAGTGGTCACTATGTACCAGGCCCTGTGTTAAGTCCTGGAACTCTCAGGGTCAATGCATTCTCTGACCGTTGATAGCTTCCATTCCAAGATGGTAGACCTATGTAGCCTTGGGTATATTTTCCATTGCTGCTGTGGTGCTTTTGTCATGAACACTGGCTGCAGTGGTCACACCCAAGGAGCCTTTGGAAGTATCTAGGTGTGTGTCTCCAAGGAAAGGGCTCTGCTTGGGTGGAGCACTGAGCTATAGACCACCTCCCCATATAGAGCCTCAGCTTCTGACACAGCAGCTCATTGGCTCTGCTGGAGGGAGAGCCTTGGACTCACTGACCACGCAGATCTGGTACAACTTTCTGAGACTTTGCAGATTCACTAGGGAAATTGGATACACCAAAAAGATGCACATGAACTGTTTGTGATAGAAAAAAATACCTATAAGGTCCCTGAGGAATAGTGAAATTACTTTAAGGGGGGGCCTGGGCTGGAAAATTAGCACCTAATAGAATTTACCTCCAGAGCAGCCACAAACATGCCTTTGGCTTAAAGTACTGTCGGCTATATGAGTGAGGGAGAGGACATAAAAGTGCCTTGGGAAATAGCCTCCTTATGGAATACACAGAGACTTGGCTGGAGTCAGAAAGGCCTAGATTCAAATCAGCTTCAGACACTTAACAAGGGACTCTGCATCCATTACCTAACTACCTGGTGCCTTAATTTTCTCAATTGTAAGATGAGTTAGTTGGGCTCTATGGACTCTGAAGTCCCTTCCAAGCTCTAACTCAACAATCCTATAATCTTTTACAGGTGTGTTGATTTATTTTTTGTTATTTTTTGTGAGGTGGAGTGGTGCAGGGGATAGAGTGCTGGGCCTGGAATCAAGAAGACTCACCTTTGCGAATTCAAATCCATCCTCAGATACTTTCTAGCTGTGTGACCCTGGGCAAGTCACTTAACTATGTCACAGTTTTCTTATCTGTAAAATGAGCTGGAGAAGAAAATGGCAAACCACTCCAGGATCTCTGCCAAGAAAATCCCAATATGGTTGCAAAGAGTCAGACACAACTGAAATGATCAAATAACAAAATTGTTCTTTTTAAAATATATTTTATTTATTTTGCTAAAAATTTCCAAATTATATTTTAAACATTTTAGCATTCATTCTTTTTAAAGTTGAGCTCCAGATTCTCTCCTTTCCTCCCATCCCTACAGAAGGTTAAAAAAATGATATCAATTATCCATATGAATTCATACAAAACATATTTCAGTATTAGCCATGTTGCAAAAGAAAACACGCACATGTAGAAGAAGAAAAATAAAGACAATTTAAAAAGATGCTTCATTCTCAGAGGTCATCCATTCTTTCTCTCTGGACATGGATAGCATTTTCATCTTAGCTCTTTTGGACTTGTCTTGGATCACTGTCTTGATTGGAATAAATCTTTCACAGTTGATGATCATTATAACCCTGCTGCTACTCTGTACAATGCCGACACAAGTTCACGTAAGACTTCACAGGTTTTTTCTGAAACTATCCTGCTTGCCATTTCTTATTGTACAATTGTCTTCCATCAAACATCACAACTTGTTCAGCCATTCCTCAACGGATGAGCATCTCCACAATTTCTAATAGTAACTGTTGCTCCTTCCCTTCTAGCTTGGTATAGCAGAGGGAGGCATGGATTTAGTCAGAGTTTCTGGGTTCCAGTTATGGCTCACTTGTGTTCCACTGTGTGAACTTGAGTCACTCATCTAACCTCTCTTGGTGCCAAGTTTCCTGATGTGTAAAAACAAGCAAACATTAAAAACAGAAACACTAGCCTTGGACTAGGTACTTTTATGATCCTCGGTGACCTCTAGGACAACTTCTTGCTCTAATTATGAGATCCTCTGAACCATCACAAAATCCCTGTCATCTCTTCCTTTGCTACTCTGCTTGGTAATGGCTGTTTTCTGAACCTTTCTGGTTACAGAGTGATTATCAATAGTAACTATTGCTCTTTCCCTCACAGCTTGATTCACCTTTTTTTTTTTTTTTTGCTCATTAAAGGGACCATTCCTTGTTTACTTCTTAGAGACGCTTATTTCATGAATGGCCTTACCTCACTCTAAGTGAGTATCTGAATAGACCAAGGTCTCCAATTGCATCCTGGGTCTTCTCCAGACATCTTGATGAATATCTGGTCACTGGAACTAGATAGCTCAGAAGGCTAAAGTGAGAATGGTGACCTTGCACATCCCTTCCTTACTCAAAACAAAATCAAGTGTAAGTCATGTCATCATTTCTCTAATGTCATGGTCTTCTTCAGAAACGAAGGATGAACACAGAATTCTTTGCCATTACAAGAGCTGATATAAAGATTTTTATCCACACAAGTCCTTTTTCCTTTCCTTTTATCACCTTGGGATACAGACCTAGCTGTGATATTGCTGAGTCAAAGGGTTTGCACTGTTTCACAGCCCTTTTAGAGATATCCCAAATTGTTCTACAGAAAGGTTGGACCAGTTCACAACTCCACTAACAGTGCATTAGTGTACTTATTCTATCCAAAACCCATCCTTCAGTTTCCCTTCCCTGACAGAATCATAACAGATGGCCAATATAACAACTGTGAGGTTGCTCAAAGTTGCTTTAATTTGCTTTTTTCTAATCAATAACTTTTAAGAACATTTTCCCACATGACTATATATCACTGATTTTTTCTGATAACTGCCTGTTCATATCATTGACCATTTACCAATTGAGGAAAGCATCTTACTTTCATAAATTTGGCTCATTTACCCATATATTTCAAAAAATGAGACCTTTATAACAGAAACTTGCTGTATTTTTTCCCCTAGTTTACCACTTTCTCATTTTGGCTTCATTTCTTTTGTTTGGGCAAAACGTCTTAATTTCATGTAATCAAGGCTATGTATTTTATTTCTAATGAATCTCTCTCTGTCTTCATTTGTCATGAATTATTCTCTTATTCATAGATCTGACAAGCAATTTTTTTCATGCTCTCCTAATTTATTTATTCTATTACTTTTCTGCCTAAATCATGTATCCATCTTGACCTTACCTTGGTATGCAGTGTTAGATGTTTGTCTATGCTTAGTTTCTGACAAACTGTTTTTCAATATTCCTAAAAAAATGTCAAATGTTGAATTTTTGCTTCAAAACCTTGGATCTTTGCATTTATCAAATATTAAATCACTATAGTTATTTACTACTGTTTATTTTCTATTCCACTGATACACCACTTCATCTCTTAGCCAAAACTTGGTTGTTTTCATAATTACCACTTTGTAATATAGTGTGAAATTAGGTACTGCTCAGGCTGCCTTCCTTCATTTTTGTTTTCATCAATTACCTTGATATTCTTGACCTTTTTTCTTCCAGATGGATTCCATTATTTTTTTTCTAGCTCTATAAAATAATACTTTGATAGTTTGGTTGGAATGGCACTGAATAAATAAATGACTTAGGTAGAATTGTCATTTTTTTTATTATGTTGACTCAGCCTACCCATGAACAATTAATATTTCTCCAGTTCTTTAGATCTGTCTTTATTTATGTAAAAAATGTATTGTAATTGTATTTATTTGTACCTGGGTTTGTCTTGGCAGGGAGACTCCCAAGAAGTTTATTTATATTCAGTTATTTTAAAAGGAATTTATCTCTCTATCTTTCCCTTCTAGTTTTTTTTGGGGGGGGGGAATAATACGTAGAATTACGTGGGTTTGTTTTATATCCTGCAACTTTGCTAAAGTTGCTAATTGTTTCAACTGTTCTTTTAGTTGGTTCTCTTGGGTGTTTTAAGTATACCATCTTATAATCTGCAAAGAGTGGTAGTTTCATTTCCTCACTGCTTTTAAAAAAAAATTCTCCCTAGTTCTTTCTCTTGTCATTGCTATAGCTAGCATTTCAAATAAAATAAAGAACGATAGGGGTGATAATAGACATCTTGGCTTCAGCTCTGATTTTACTGGGGAGGCTTCAAGTTTATACCCATTACAGATGATGCTTTCTCTTGGTTTTAGACAGATACAACTATCATTTTAAGAAAGGCTCCATTGATTCTTATTCTTTCTAGAGTCAGTTTTTTTTTAAGTAAGAATACATGTTGTATACTATTAAAAGCTTTCCCCCCACCGTATCTGTTAAGATAATCATATGATTTTTGCTGTTTTGTTATTGATATTTATAGCTTTCCTAATATTGAATCAGCCCTGCCTTCCTAGTATAAATTCCTCCTAATCAAAGTATATCATCTTTGTGATATAGTGTTATAATCTCCTAGATAATATTTTATTTAAAATTTTTGTATTGATAGTCATTAGGGAAATGGGTGTATGGTGTTTTTTTTTCCCCTCAACTTCTGCCTTCCCTGGTTTAGATTCCAAAAGTGTATTTGAGTCAAGAAAAATGTTAGGACTCCTTCTTTACCTATTTATAAAATGGTTTATATAATATTGGGAGTAATTGTCCCTTAAACATTTTGTATAATTCATTTGTGAATATAATTCTGGGGATTTTTTCTTAGGGAACTCACTGATGGCTTGTTTAATTTCTTTTAAAAAATAGACTTGTTAAAGTATTCTATTTCTCTTGTTAATCTAGGCAATTTACATTTTTTGTAAAAACTCATTTCACTTAGACTGACAGTTTTACTGACATATAATTGGGCAACATAACTTCAAATAATGGCTTTATTTTCATCCTTGTTGGCAATGCATTCACTGTTTTCATTTTTGACTTTGGTAATTTGGTTTTCTTCTTGCTTTTTTAAATCAAATTAAGCAATGTTTAATCTATTTTATTGACTTTTTCATTAAAGAAATCTTAGCTTTATTTATTAGTTCAGTATTTCACTTACAAATTTATTAGTCTCTCATTTGGTTTTCAGGATTTCCATTTTGGTGTTTAATTGGATATTTTAATGTTATTCTTTTTCTACTTTACTTGCATTTTCATTTCACTGATTTGCTCTTTCCACTTAAAGGTCTAAATTTTGACTGCATCCTCCAAATTTTGTTATTTTGTCTTGTCATTTTCTTTAATGAAATTGTTTCTATGATTTGTTCTTCAAACACATCTTCAAGATTAGCTTATTTGCCTCCCAATTAATTTTAATTTATGCTTCATGTCTTTTCATTAAATGTATTGCATTATGATCTGTAAGGGATACATTTAATATTTCTGCCTTTCTACACTTGTTTTTTTAGGATTTTATGCCCATGGATAAATTTTGTGACCAAGAAAAAGGTATACTCATCTATTGCCATTCATTTTTTTAGCAGAGGTCTGTCAAATCTAACTTTTTCACAATTCTGCTCATCTCCTCAACTTCTTTCATAATTATTTTATGATTAGATTTATTTAGGTTTGAGAGGAAAAAGATGAGGTCTCCCCCTCCCCCTCCCAGTAGAGTTTTTACTATTTCCTCTTCTAATTCACTTATCTTTTCCTTTATGAAATTGGGTGCTATGCTGTTTAGTGCACATATTTTTAGTAATTACATTATTTCATTGCCTATGGTGTCTTTTAGTAAGATACTGTTTTCCTGATTATCTCTTAATTGTGCCTGCATTTGCTTTGTCTGAGATCAAGATCGCTACTCATGATTTTTTTTTCAGCTGAAGCATAATAGATCTGATCAAGCTCTTTAATTCATACAGTGTCTCTACTTCAAGTGTATTTCTTGTTGGAAAACATATTACTAGATTTTGGTTTTTAATCCATTCTATTATCCATTTCCATTTTATGGGTGAATTCATCCCATTCACATTCACAGTTATGATTACTGTGTATTTTATTCCATTCTATTTTCTTCTGTTTATACTTCTCCTTGTTGTCCTCCCCCCATCTCTTTCTATGTGTGTCTTTCTCTCCCTCTCTTTAACCTTTCACTTCTCTAAAAACTGTTTTGTCTTAGACAACTGCTTTCTTTTTTCTGTCCTCCTGTTTATCACCTTTCTTTTCTTTTATCCACTTTCCCTCTCACTTCCCTGTTTTTAAAATTCTATAGGATGTAATTCTGTGGTAACTGATGATACAAAGAGGAATGAAGTGGTCAAAATCATGAATAAAGGAAACTGCTTGTATTTATACGACACTCAGAAATTTCCATAACACTTTACTTACATTATTTTGATTGACCTAGCAAGAATTCTATGATTAAGGCACTTTGTTGTTGTTCAGTTTTTTTTCAGTTGTGTCCAACCCTGGATTTGGGATCCCCATTTGGAATTTTCTTGGCAAAGATACTGGAGAGTTTCCTTTTCAAGTTCATTTGAAAGATGAAGAACTGAGGCAGATAGGCTTAAGTTACTTGTCCAGAGTCACAGAGGTACTGTCTGAGGTCAGATCTGAACTCAGAAAAATTAGTTATCCTGACTTCAGGCATGGTGTTCAATCCATTGTGCCATCTAAGTTCCCTGACAGAAGCATTATGGTTATTATCTTACCCATTGTGTAGATGTGGAAATTGAAGCTCAGAGAAGATCAGTAGCATGCTCAGGGAACATTAGATTTGATTTCCTCTTTATTCCAAGTCCATCATGCTTTCTATTCCCTCCCAGGATCATAGGGAAAATGCAATTGGTTGATGAATCTAGTGGTGGTGGACAAGACTGAGTCAAAGAGATTAGCAGCAAATAGACCAGTCAAGAGATTGTTGTAACCTTTCATATCCATGGATAGGTGATGAATTTTTAACCCAACAAAAAATAAAAACAAATACAGAAGATAAAAATAATAACAAATAATAAAAACTATCATTTTATAGCAGTTTAAGGTGGGCAAACTGCTTTAAAAATATGATTTCATGTTATCCCTACTACAACTCTGAGAAGTATTATTATCCCAAGGTAACACATCTAGTAAGTAAGTGTCTGAGACTGGATTTGAATTCAAGTTATCCTGACTCCAGACTTAGCACTCTATCCAATGTGCCAAAGCTTCTGAACTAATAAAATTAATAAGTATTGAATAAGAAGGGAAGCAATAAGATGGCATATAAATGACATTATATCATATTTCTCAGATAATAATTTGGTAGACAAGACATCCATGCACGCATGCAGGCACATAATGCACAATGCACATAAGCACACACATGCATGCAGCATATACATGTATGTATGTATCTCCAAAGCTCATTCCCCAAAAACAGTAGTCAAAGAGGATGAACAAACAGTACTCAAAAGAATTAAAAACTGTCAAAATTACACACTAACAACTCCAATGAATAATTATATGAAAAATGTTCCAAATACAGAAATGATTTGTGAATCCCTTACTACAACCACCAAAAGCCATGACATGCTGCTCACTCTTATTCCAGTGTCCTCTCTGTCCAGCACCACCTACCCACTGACCTCTTATCCTTTCCTTGGCTAAGTCCAGCTCTCCTTTCCACCTCCTCTTTCTGTTTTGTCTTTATCAGAATATAGCCTGTCCTCTAGTTTTAGTGTAGTTCTAAGCTTTAGTAACTTAAAAAAAAGCTTTGAGGATGTTTATAACCTTCATGAGAGTTCAGATCATATTGCTTTCTTCTTTTAACATCCCCGGTGCTTACACAGAAAGCATTTAATAAATATTTTATTTAAATGTAAATTAAAACAACCCTGGTTTCACCTCATACCCTGGAAATTCACAAAGAGGCAAAAGATGGGGAAAAAAAATCAATATTGGAGAGACTGTGGAATAATCAGCACCCTAATGCATTGTTGGTACAGTTGTGATTTACCACATTCATTGGGGAAAGCAATTTGAAATTATACAATTAAAGTGAATAAAATGTTCACACCCTTTGATCAAGAAATTCTAATGCTAAGCTTATAAGCCAAGTAAACAACTGATAGTAATAAAGTTTACATAAACACTAAGATATTTATAGCAGTATGTGGTGTGGGGGGGTGGTGGTAGCAAAAAACAGGAAATAAAGCAGATGTCCATCAATTAGAGAATGCTTAAAGCAATCGTGGTACATGAACTTAAGAGAATATTACTCTGCTGCAAGGAATTATCAATATGATGAATGTGAAGAAGTAGGAAAGACTTAATAAATGGGGAAGAGAAGTAAACAAAGCCAAGAAAATGCCATGCCAAATAACTTCAGCAGCTTAGAGCAAAACAATAACCACAACAAAACAACTTAAAATAATATTGAGAAATGACAAAGAATATGATTGACCACAAAGAAGAGATCTAAGAAGATACCTCCTCAAATTCCTTTGTAGAGATGATACGACCATAAATTTGGAACAATGAATATATTGGCAGATTTTTTGGTTGTTGTACTAATCAATGTTTCTTCTTTTAATTTGTGTTTTTTAAACAGCATTTCTTCTCAGAGAGATATGCAGGAGGATATTTAGGTGATGAAAAAAATTTTAAAAATAGATTTTTCAAAAATAAATTATTGTTATCGTCCCATCATTTCAGTCATGCCAGATTCTTTGTAATCCCATTTGAGGTTTTGTTAGCAAAGATACAGGAGTAGTTTGCCATTTCTTTCTCAAGCTCATTTTAAATGAGAAGGGCTTTTTTAAACCATTTGGCTAATTTTACTTTAAGGTGTTATTTTTTCAATATTTTTATGTCTCTTTTAACCAAGCTGTTAATTGTCTTTTTATAACCTTCAGTCTCATTTCTTTACCTCATTTTGCCTCTACCACTGTTATTTGATTTTGAAATTTATTTTAACTCTTCCAGAAATTCTTGGTGGATTTATGTTCAATTCACATTATTTTTTGAGGCTTTGCTTGTAGTTGTTCTGTTATTATTGTCAAATAATGTCAGAAATTGAGGTCAATAGGATTAAGTGACTTGCTCAGGGTCACACAGCTAGTAAGTGTCTGAGGCCAGATTTGAACTCAGGGCAATGAGTTTTCCTGACTCCAGCACTCTATCCAGAAAGGTGACAATGGCTTAAACTGGAATCCATCCAGGATGACTGCTACAGTAAAAAAGAGAGAATAGATTCAACATACATGAAGGAATTTGCCTCACCCAACAATACATGCCTGTTATATGTTGCCCTTTTCATTTATGGTACTCAGATCATTATTACTTGAATTTGCTCAGAATTGGACAATCAAAAGATTTCCATTAAATGGAATTTAATTTAATTTAATTTAAATTAATTTCCTTTAAATAAAATAAACCCTTTATTATGTTCCTGTAGCAAAATATTTCCAATGCTTTGGACTCTACAAGGAACATGTGTTGGAGAAATAAAAACCAGAGTCCTGAACATATTTTTACTGTACACTTTAGTTTGTAAGTCCATTTGGTGGGTTGAATTACAGTGAGATGGGGAAACTTGGGGAATGGGAGTGAAAATGTTACTGGCCTATTGGTTAAGAGATTGGGAGTTTTGTTTTGAGTTGTCTCACTTTCAGTCAAATAGTCTTGGGCAAATCACTGCTCTTCCCTGAGACTAAGTTTCCATACCTATACAATGGGTATAATATCTATGTCACCTTCCTAACAAGGTAACTGTAGGCAGCTGGTATTGTCTAAGTATCAAGCCATGGGAGACATCTGTCATATTTAGACAACTGTCAGTGTGCACATCTGTCATTTTTAGACTCCCAACCTACATTAGACCTGTGATCTTGTTGCTATTTTAGTGCGGCTACTCCCTCCACTAGTGCAGATCAAAATACTCCTCCAGTTTTTAACCTGAAGGATGTTGAAGACAGTGGTTACCTGTGATAGAAACATAGACTTAAGACCAGAAGGGTTGTTAGAAGATTTCTAATCCAACCCTTTCATTTTAAAGATAAGCCAACAGAGACTAAGATGGATGAAGGGACTTGACCAAGGTCATAGGGCTGGTAGACAACATCTCACACTCAGATTACTACAATAGTTGACTGGTCGGTGTCCCTGCTCAAGGTGTCTCTCCACTCTAGTCCATCCTCCATTCAGATATCAAAGTGATCTTCCTAAAGCATAGATCTGACCATGAGACCTCCCTACTCAATAAGCTCCAGTGATGCCCTATTATCTCCAGTTTCACCTATAAAATCTTCTGTTTGTCTTTCAAAGTCCTTTATTCCCTGCCACACCCCAACCTCTTCAACCTTCTTACACATTATACCCTACTCCCAATGTATTTTGTGATCAGGGAAATTGACTTTGCTGTATCTCAAAGTAGACACTCATCTTTCACCTTCAAGTGTTGTCACTGGTTGTCTTTCCTGTATGGAATTTTCTCTCTCTCCTTATCTTTGCCTACTGACTTTTCTAATTCCCTTCCAGTTCCAACTGAAGTCCCACTTTCTACAGGAAGCCTTTTATGGTTCCTCTGAATTCTAGTGTCTTCTCCTGTTCATTCTTTCCAATTTAACCAACGTCTATCTTGTTTGAACAGAGTTGTTTACAAGTCACCCTCATTAGATTGGGAACTCCTTGAATATATGAAGTGCCTTTTGGCTTCTTTTGTATGCCCAGTACCCACCTAACATAGTTCTGGGCACATGGCAGATTTTTAATAACTATTTGTTGACTGACTAATTGCATTTAGGGTTAGGGTTAGGGTTAGGTTAAGTGCAAGTCAGTATTCGACCTCAAGTTTCTGTTCCCCAAATCCAACATTATGTCTACTGCATAATGTGACACTCACTCCAGAGCCAAAATATGACAGAAACCATAGGCTCCTGCAGCCCCCACCCAGAGTAAGGTCTTCTATCTTCATTCTGCCCCAGCCCCTCCAGAAAGTTGTGAATGGTCTAATTGAGCCCCAGGCCCTGCTGGTGTTTGGTCATTCAAGCCCTTGGAGGGTTAATTTTTATCAACAGTAGTTTCTCTACCTCCACCCTCCAGAGGAGGATGAAACAAGATTGATTTCTCTTTTGGAAGACAGTCTTTGAAGTATTTCATAGGCCCAGAGAAAAATCATTGACTCAGAGCTGGAAGGGACCTGTGGTTCATTACCTTCATTTCACAGGGCCACTCGGACTCTGGGAAGGTAAATGACTCTCCCTTGGTCAGTCAGGCAGTAAGTTGCAGAACTAAGATTTGAAGCCAGCTCTTCTGATTCCCAGACCGGTACTTTATCCACCACACTATTCTCTGTCCATAAATGACAACTCATCGTGAATAAATGCATCATTTATTAAGTATTTAGAACATATAGAGCACTGCACTCAGTACAGAAAAGGAATAGAAATAGAAATTTAAGACATTATCTGTTCTCAAGGAGCTGACTTTCTAATTGAATAATGATCATGTGCCATGTATGTTCCTATCTACTTCATTTCAATGCATCCTTACATGGCACAGTCTCAAAATGCTCCTAGGCACCTTTCTCTGGATCCACTGAAACGTGTCAATATCAGTACTAAAGTATCTCCCCACACACACACCTGGTCACAATCTTCCAGATGGGATCTCACCCAGGGAGAGGAAGCTAGCACAATCAACTCCCTTGCCATGGTCCCTCTACCTCTTCTAATGCTATCTTAGGTCACAATACATATTATAATGCTAATTTCATATTGAGCTCAGGAGGACATTATAGTCAGTTGCTTGGAGACATCTAATAATACTAATTTATAGGAAGTTTATGGGAAAAAATGAAATCACTGGTTTGCATACACACACAATGGCTATTTTCCCAGTGATAAGATGGATAAGTACAGTGAGTTAGACCACAAAGTGTTTGATTTTGCTGTTATTATTAGTAATAAGTCCTTCATTCCATGATTTTTGGCAAAGGGGAAGCTTCAAGGGGGGATAATAACCACCTAACATGTAGGAAGATTTTAAAGCCCAAAGTATTGTACAGTGAGGCTTAAAACAGGAGTAATTAAATAAAATTAAGGAAAATATATGGTAATTAAAGCTAAATATCAGGGGAAGATCCTATCTGCAAAAGCCATTAGACTATATAGAATGATCTTGGAAGAGAAGATGTGTGAGCACCAGCTGTTAGGATATTTAATGCTCATCTAGATGAAGAAATAGCAAATACCATATGCTTCAGCTATTTAGAAAATGCCAATACTAACCCTCACAGGGCTTAGGTAATAGGATTAATACTGTCTGAAGCTGGAGAAATGGAGAACTGTAAAGATATGGGAAAAGAATCTTCAATTCCAAGGTCTTTTTAACCTAATTTTAATTTCTCATTTATCTGAAACTAGCTGCTTCATTATTATCTACCACAAAAGCTATATATAGTTCTGAAATAGGATGGATACGAACGGGAGTTTTTGGTTGACTTCACAGGTGCCAGCTAGTATCTGCTGGCAAGTCCTTAATTTCCTGGATGCTTAATGCATGAATCCATAGAATTGGTGCAATAGTATCTATCCTGCCTATAAGGTGGGGTTATTTTGAGAATCAAATAAGACTATGAATACAAACATTTTTCAAAGCACTATCAAAGTATGTATTACCATTTTATATTTATTCATTAAATAAACATTTATTGAATATGTATTATGAGTGGAATCACTCATAATAAAGGTAATGGTTTCCCTGTATTTAAGAGGCTCATATTCAAATAGGTTGAAAACAGTATAGTAGGGGTGAGGAATATACACAGATAAAGGTAATGTGTAGGGAAATAAGTGAGGATTAAGTGCAGAGTGCTAGGAGGTCAGAAATGGGAATTATCATCCTTATTTCCAGGAAGTACATGTCAAAGGACTGTTCCCAATGACAGAAAGTAGAGACTATCTCATGGTTCTGAATGTATTTTCCTCCTTATAAGAACCCTCTTATAAGCTAAGACAATTCAAATCAATGTGATCCAATGCAAACCAAACTGTCCAATGCCAAGCCAAACCAATTTAGTGCAAACAAATTTGATTTGATATTTCCAAATGTATTAAAATCCTCCTATGTCCCAGGCTGTGTGACAGAAGCTAAGGCTGCAAAGACAAGAAGGACACAGCACCAGCTCACAAGGGGCTGCCATTTAGAAGCAGCTGGGTGGTATAATAGGATGGGGGCTGGACTTGGTCTTCAGGACATGAGCTTGAATATTGCCTCACACACTCCTGGAAGAGTGTGGATGACTCATTTCAAACTCACTGAGCTTGAATTTCCTTATCTCTAAGATGGAGATGATATTAGCACTTACCTTTTTTGTTTGTTTGATTTGTTTTGTGAAAATCAAGTAAGATAATAAATGTAAAGGGATTGGTAAGCCTTAAAGCACAATAGAAAGGTCAGCTATTATCATCATTATTATTATACTGGAGATAAATAGCATATGCACAGATAAATATATGCAAAATCTATCCATAATAATCACACAATAATCTCAAAGGGACCGGGTGGCAGCAGAAAGAACTGGCAAGCTGAGGAAAGCCTTCTTACAGGAGGTAATGCTTGAGCTGAGCATTGAAGGGTCCTGGACATTTAAAAGAAGCAGAGAAGATAAGAGAACAGATTCTACTTATTCAATAAATATTTGTTAAGTGTCTATGTCCCGAATGTGCACACACTTATAGACAACACAAAATCCAGTAGACTGGAAAGATAAACTGCTCTTGTTGCAAGAGAACTCAACAGGTATTGCATACAAATAACAGCCCTGAGTGAAACAAGGATGGAAAATGAAAAGCCAGCTTACTGAAGTTGGAGGTGGATACACATTTTTCTGGAGTGGCTACAGTGAAGGGGAGTGCTGTGAACCTGGCGTAAGTTTTGCAAATAATACTAATCTAGTCAGCAAGATGGTATGCCTGCCAGATAGAGTGAATGACAGGCTCATGACAATGCAATTGCCACTTGAAGGAAAATGCCATGCCACCATCATCAGTCCCTATGCTCCCACTATGATGAACCCTGATGAGGTCAAAGAAAAAATTTTATGAATGCCTAGAGACCCTTATCATCAATGTGCAAAAAGAGGACAAACATATAATTCTGGGTGACTTTAATGCTAGAGTAAGACCAAACTATCATACTTGGCAGGGAGTCCTAGGGAAGAATGAAGTTGGAAACAGCAGCAAAAATGGTCATTTGCTGCTGAAGATGTGCATCACATGACTTTTTCATCATTAACACTGTCTTCCATTTACCTAAATGTAATAAAACTTCATGGATGCACCCCTGCAGCAAACATTGGCATCTAATAGACAATACTATTTTAAGGAGAAGAGACAGACAAGATATGAGAGTGACAAAAGCAACGTGTGGTGCATCGGTCCAGAGGGCTGATCATAAACTTATCCTTTCCAAGCCAAATATTCTCATTCATCAAAAGTGGCACCCACAAGGCAAAATGTCTACCAAAAGAATTAATTTCAACTAATTAGAGCTCTTCTCTGAGTAACTCCAAGTTACTAACTTAGAGGGAAAGTTGAGCCAACACACAATTGGCAATAGTGGAGCAGAAAAGGAGTGGGCAGTTTTCAGAGATTTGATGTACAGCACTGCATTTGCTCATCTGGGTCAGAACACTTGCAAACACCAAGACTGGTTTGATGAAAATGATGGGGAAATTCAGAAGCTGCTAAACAAAAAATGAGAACTCCACAGAATTTATCAGCAGGATGGTTCATTCATCTCTAAAAAGATAGCATTTAATTCCATCAAAAGTAAAGTACAAACAAAGCTTAGAGAGATGCAGGATTCCTGGTTCCTGGCTCAGATGAAAGTCAGTATTATGCTGATAGTAACAATCCAAAGTGCTTTTATGATTCCCTGATAGCTAGTTATGGACCAAAAACCTATAGTGTACCACAACTACTCAGTGCTGATAGAGTCATATTGATTAGTGATAAGGACATGATCCTAGAGGGATGGGCTGAACATTTCCATAGTGTTCTCAGTAGAATATCATCAATCAATGCTGAGACCACTGATTGTTTACTTCAAGTTGAAGTCAATCCTTTTTTAGCTAAACTTCCAACTGAAGAAGAGGTTTTGAGTGCCATTAGGCTTCTTTTATGTGGTAAAGTACCTGATTCCATTCCACCTTAGATTTACAAGGTAGGGGGACTGTTGCTCATGAAAAACTGGCTGAAATTTTCCAGGTTACATGGCAAGAGGTGGTTATCCCCCAGGAGTTCAAGGATGCCTCCATTGTTCATCTCTATAAGGATAAAGGGAATAGATTGTCCTGCAACAATCACACGGTGATCTCTCTCTTAGCCATTGCTGGCAAAGTTCTTGCTAGAGTCCTCCTTAATAGGCTGATCCTTCATCTGGAAGATGGTTATATACCTGAGAGCTAGTGTGGCTTCAGAAAGGGCTGAGGAATACTCAATATGGTGTTTACTGCCTGACAACTCCAGGAGAAATGCCAGAAACAGAACAGAGGTCTGTACACAATGTTTTTAGATCTGACAAAGGCCTTTGACACTATTAGTCATGAGAGCTTATGGAAAATTATGTCAAAAATTGGTTGCCCAGAAAAGTTCATCAAAATTTTATGTCAATTTCATGATGGCATGTCTGCCTAGGTTTTGGATAATGGACAATGCTCTTGTGCTTTCCCAGTCATCAATGGAATGAAATGGGGCTGTGTGTTTGCTCCCATGCTTTTTCGCATGCATCAAGGTCAACTACCATACTGATAGTAAGTTCTTCAACTTGAAAAAGGCTACAAGCCAGGACCAAAGTGTGGGGAGTGTTGGTGCATGATTTTCTGTTAGCAGATGATTGTGTACTCACTGCAACCTCTGAGTCTAAGATGAAATAAAGTATGGATCAATTTTCTTCTTCTTGTACTAATTTTGGCCTAATAATTAACACCAAGAAAGCACAGGTTCTCCATCAGCCACCACCACACCAATGGTTACAACAAATGGGGAAGTTTTGAATGCTATGGGTAAGTTCACTTACCTTGGTAGTGTACTTTCCAGGGATGTACACACTGACAATGTGATTGACACATGCATTGCCAGAGCTAACTCTGTGTTTGGGAGGCTCTGAAGAAAAGTTTGGGAGAGAAGAGGTATTAGACTGACTACAAAACTGAAGGTCCACAGAGCCATTGTGTTTACCTCATTGTTGTATGCCTGTGAAACATCGACACTCTACCAGTGCCTTGCCAGGAATCTGAATCACTTCCATTTGAACTGTCTTAAGAAGATTCTGAAAATCACCCGGCAGAATAAGGTATCAGACACTGAGGTCATTGCTCGAACTAAACTGCCAAGCATTCAAACTGTGCTTCAGAGAACACAACTCCGATGGGCTGGCCACATTGTGGGAATGCAAAATGTATGCTTGTCAAAAAGACTGTTTCATGAATCAATACAAGGAAACTCTCAAGATCTCTCTTAAGAACTGTGAAAATATTTGTGTGACATCGAAGACACTGGCACAGGACTGTTCAGCATGGCATGCCCACATCATAGAATGTGCTGGGCTTTATGAGAAAAGCAGAATTGAAACAGCACAAGGGAAATGTAGGATGTGGGTCAGTAGTACCAACCCTGGAAGATATCAGTGTCTTGTAAATGTGCCATTTAACAATTTTAAAGAATCCAGTACAACCATAAGCATAAGGAAAACCAAGACAATGAAGAGGGTTCATTGTTGACACTGTTCACAGTTGACACTGTTCATTGGACAACCTGTTGAGCTGGACCTTTAGCGTATAGACATCTAGGATTCTTACTGTGAATGAAAAAGAACCTGACTCTAGAGCTGAACAAGAGACAAAAATGGGCTTGATTAGCTTCTGAAAGCTTGGCCATGTTTTTAGTGACCCTGAGATTCATCCTGAAATGAAGTTGCCCCTTTAGGGCATGTTGATAGAGGTGGAATGCTCTGGAGAGATGGGGGATGTGGAAGAATTTAAATAGAGCATAGAGAATTTGTTAAAGGTTCACAGTATTCTAAGTGCTCTATTAAGCTCTGGGGACACAAAAACAAGAAAAGAAATAAGTCCTTGCTTATCCCTCAGTGATCTTTCATTATAATAGAGAAGGGAACACAGAAACTGGGAAGAAGGGTGGGCTATGATTGGAAACTGTGCCGAGGAAGTGAAGTGGATGCCAAGATTGGGCCACACCAAGAGTAACACTTGCCACAGCGGGCCCAAGTTTCCAGGAAAGGAACAGGTGGGGGTGATGGCTAGAGAAAAAGCAGCACAGTGAGTGTTTCAGGTGAGACTGGAATTCAAGTCTTCCTGACTCCGAACCAAGAAACCTACATTCCAATCTCACCTCCTCATTACAATCCCCCTCCCCCCACACTTTCATTATTGTGACAATTATCCTGTGGCATCATGAATACTCATTTCTTAAATATAAATAACAATAAATTAATAATAAATTCACAATAAGTTAAGATAGAAATCTGATTAGCTGTTTATTTGGTTGAATGGTCATGGATTTAGAATTAGAATGGACCTGAGGAGTGTTGCTTTTTTTTCCTCAGTCTTGTGTGTGTGTGTGTGTGTGTGTGTGTGTGTGTGTGTGTGTGGTATGGCAGGTCTATACTCTTTGCCTCTATTTCCTCTCCTCTCACTAAATTCTCATCATCTCTTTAAAATCTAGCTTTCCACTTCATCATTCCACCTGAAATTACCCTCTGCACAGCTATCAGTGTTCTTTCTCTTAATTACCATACCCAATGACCCTTTCTCAGTCCTCATCCTTGACCTCTCTCTAATGATAAGCTCTTATCATTCCAGTCTTTCTAATACATGATTCCTCTTCAGCCATTTGGAAAAGTGAACATTCCACAGTCTTCAGAGAATGTCGCCAGAATCTCTCTAAACCACATACCTCCAAATACGTCTGTTTTCAGAATTCTATTCCAAGCACATGCTCTATTCCCTAAACCTGGTCATATTGCAATTATGCTTAAACTTATGAAAAAACAAATATAAGGAGAAAGGTCCTGTCGTGGCTTGACATGAATAAAAAACAAACAAAATGGATTGCCCTCCACTCCCCCTTGAGCATTTGAGCTTACTCTGTCTCAACAGCTGAAACCACACTATATCTACTTCACCAATGGGTGCTGTGACTTTGTTGGGTGATTTCACCCATTGGAATGAATAAGGTCAGAGAGTTCAGAGCTACAAGGTTCTTCAAAGTCATTAAGTCCTAACTTCTCCATGTAGAAGCATCTCCTCTGCCATCTCTATATTTCCCACCCAGTCACACTCATTTTGGAATTCTGTGACTTCTCTCCCATGCTCCCAGCCACTCATTGTGAAATTGCATCCTCTTACAAGATCTCACCAGCCTTGTTACTTACACTTCATTAGTATACTCTTATTGGAAGGTGGAGCCATAGACCCCTTCACTGAAGGAGACAGGACAGTCCTCTTCTCTGACATGGCCTCATTCTCAACCAGCTACACTCAGTTTGAACTTTTTTGATTTCTCCTCCTGCCCTGCCTTAAGTACCTTCCCCCTCATCTCCCACATTTGTGTGTGCTTTACCCCTGTTAGATTACAAGCTCCTTAAGGGCAGGGACCATCTTTGTTTATTTGTATCCAAGAACACTGCCCAACACATAGCAGGTGCTCACTGGGTGTTTATTTGCTGTTATTGATCACACTAGAGAAAAGCGAGGCCCAGGGAACCAAAGAGACTGCCCATGATCCCACAGGATGTAAGTGACAGATGAGAGATTTAAACTCAGGTCCTGTGACTCTCAATCTATCTCTTTCTACCACATGGTTATTCTACACCTTTGATATATTTCTTTTCATATCAGATTTTATCTTTCAAGCTTTTAAAACTTACAGTGAATGGGTTTAAGTTCAGTCATGGAGGGCAGTTTCTAGAAAGTTGCATGAGAATGGCGAATTTCCAGATAATTCCTTAGGAGTTCTTGCTTCATTTGCACTATTCAGCAACTTACTTTGTAAATGAGACATCTTATAACATTTTCTGACACTTGATACTCATGTAAATTGTCCAAGGAATAACACCAGATTTTGGCTAGGAAATCTCAATAGGGGCACCTGTGTCCATTTTAGTGGAATTACCAACAGACTCATGTTAATATTGAATACTCAGGCTAAAACCTTTTATTTGTCCTAAGGACTGATTAATGTTCCAAGCTTAGTGGAATATCAATGGCAAAAGATCATCTACTAGAGACATGCACTTCAGAACAAAGATTTTTTTTTCTTAAATGAATTGGGAAGTTTTGTCTGTCCATCAAGTATGAAGCACCTGCTTCTTAAGTGCCTATTTAGTATGGGCTATACACAAGTTTGGGCATAATCAAGAGCTTAGAAGAGTCTTGACCAAATGAGAAAACTGAGTCAAAGAGAAGGTAAAAAACTTTCTTAAGTCAGACAACTCATTTATGGCAAGAAAGATCAGGATCCAGGTTTCTTCACAGTCAGTCCAGAGCTTTCTCCACTCCACTCCATTACAAAATTTAATACTATGAATTAGCAAGGGATCAGGATAATGTTAGATATTAGCTCATGGTACAAGATAGTTCATGTACAGAGTGTCATAGAGTTTAGATGACTTAAAAATGATCCTCTCATTCAACTCCCACATTACACATATTAGTAAACTGAGTCTCCATAAAGTTCAATGACTTACTCACAGTCCCATAGGCAGTAAGTGCAAGAGCTGGGATTGAACCTCAGTGAGTACTCATTTTATTACACAATCCTTTGTGTGTCTTGAAAAATGGGAAAGTATTATCTTGCAGGCTGACCTTGGTAGCAGCCAGGGCACATGACAGCATGTAATTATAAGAAATGTCAGGAAAGAATCTCTCCCCCTTTCAAATCTCTCACACTAAAATTCTACCATTAGAACAGTGAGATCAGCCAAAGGGGCAAACAGTCTCTTAGTCTGCCAGGCTGGGAAAATTGCAAAGGGGGGGGGTCCCTCTTGCAGTGGCTGAAGGGGACCAGTGCAGGACTGGAGCTGTCCCAGACAACCCCACCTCAGCGAACCAGGAGGAGATCCTGAGCCTCAGGGGGAGTAAAGCCCACAGTCCCTAACACTAGGACCTCAGGCTTGCCTCAGAACTCCAGGGGAATTGGGAAGACACCAGCATAGATGGGTCCACCAAGTGTTGAGCTTGACTATGCTCTAGGCTCAGCAAAGGAGATCTCTTGCGATCAGGCCACCCCTACCCCATACTTAATGCAGCTAGCTCCAGGGTAACTGGGGAAACCCAGAAAGACTTCACCTGGACTCTGCTTTCTCACACCAGCCAGCTCAGCATCAGGTAAGCTGCAACATTTTAGCTTCTAGCTGAAAGAACCAGAGGCCATAACACACAAAGACTCAAGTTTTAGGCACAAGAACTGTGGGACAGAGCCTCTTGTGCTCCAGAAGCAGAGATCTACTTTAAAAGTTAGGAAAACGGTGATCATCATGAGTAAGAAGCAAAGCAGAAAAGAAAAGACCACAGAATCTTTCTATGGGGACAAAGACCAAAACATGAATACCAGAGGTCAGCAATGAGTCTGTACTCCCATCTGAAACTTCAGAAGGGAATATGAACTGGTCACAAGACCAAAGAGCATTCTTGGAAGAGATGAAGAAGGATTTTAAAAGTCAAATTAGAGAAACAGAAGAAAAACTGACCAATGATTTTAAAAATATGAAAAAAAGAAATCACTGAAGAATTTAAAAGGAAAACTGGACAAATGGAAAAGGAAGTACAAAACCTAACTAGAGAAAATAACTCCTTAAAAGGAATAATTGGACAAATAGAAAAGAAGATGTAAAAGTTAACTGAAGAAAATAATTTGATAAAAATTAGAATTAGGCAAGTAGAAGCTAATGACTCTATGACACATCAAGAATCAGACAAATAGAATCTAAAGAATGAAAAGAAAATGTAAAATACTAATTGGAAAAACAACTGACCTGGAAAATAGATCCAAGAGAGAAAATCTGAGAATTATTGGTCTAACAGAAAGCCATGATGAAAAAAAGAGCCTGGACAATATCTTCCAAGAAATCTTCAAGGAAAACTGCCCAGATATCCTAGATCCAGAGGGCAAAATCATCATCAATAGAATCCACCATTCACCTCTTGAAAGGGATCCCAAACTAAAAACAGCAAAGAATATTGTTGGCAAATTCCAGAACTATCAAGTAAAGGAGAAAATACTGTAGGAAGCCAGAAAGAAACCATCCAAATATCAAGGAGCTATACTCAGGATCACACAAGACCTTGCAGTTTCTACATTAAAAGACTGAAGGAATTGGAATATGATATTCCATAAGGCAAAGGAGCTGGGACTACAACAAAGGATCAATTACCCAGCAAAGCTGAGCATAATATTTCAGACAAGGAGATGGACATTCAATGAAATAAGGGATTTCCAGACTTTCCTGATAAAAAGGTCAGAGCTCGATAGAAAATTCGATCTTCAAAAACAAGTCTCAAGAGAGGCATAAAAAAGCCATACAACATCACTGGAAGAAAATTGATATCAATGATGAAATTCTGCTATTATAGATTTATTTATTTGGATATTGCAGGTATATTGATCTATAGGAACCTTCCATTAAGCTAAAAATGCCGCTGGAAGGGTTAGCTCCTTTAAGTTTGGGGTCCGCAAGCAGTGGGTTCATTCTGGGGTGCTTGAAACCTCTCTTATTGGATCACCAAACTGGTTTCCTGGTAAATCTTGCTCATCTCCTACCACATTCCTTCTCTACTATTTTCTGCAATTTTTAGGGCCCTTCCTCGATACCAATGAGAAACTTCAGAATAAAACTGCAAAATAGGAACTCCCCATCAGTATTTTCACAGCACTCAGGGCCTTTACTGTCCCAGAGTCACAGTATTTGAGAGTTGGATGGGACTTCAGCAGGATCTTCTCCAATTCATGTGTTGAAGAAATTCCCACTGTAACATCCCTGACAAGTGGTAGTCATCTGAGCTCCACTTTAAGATCTCCAGGGAAGGAGAGTTCACCACCTCCATCTAGAGGTCACCCAGTCTATCTTGGGACAGCTCTGATCACTAGGAACTTTGTTTCCTGTCAGAATATGCCTCCATACCCCACCCCCAGAGAGCTCATGATTTCTAGGAAATGAAAAGCAAACACTTCCTTGGATGTGGGGGACCCCTGACTTTAGTGATTATCAGGGTCAACCCTAGAGGAATGATTTGAGAGAAATCTAAACTTAAATGACTTGACAAACAGGGAGTAGAAGACTAGGAGTAGGAAGCAAGGCAACAAAAAGGGGTGATAGAATCCCCAATGAGCTAAGGTTGTAGCCCATGTTTGCCTTGGGTCTGCCTAATTCTCTAGGATGTATTCATTGGGCTTCTTGTGGCACTAATCCCAAGAGACTTCTTTTCAAAAAGCCATGGCACCTGGATATGGAACATACTCTCTTTCCTTCCACTGTCCCCACCCACTCAACCCCCGCAGTGACTCTGCTGCCTGGGGTCAGGAATTCTTAGATTCCTCAGCTCTATTTGAAGCCTGGCTCTTTGGTGCATGAACTTTCAGCTTGCAATGAATTTCTCTGAGCTTGGGGCAGTCATCTAAAGCAGGGCTAATGATGCCTCCTCCTTGAGGCAGAAGGATGAAAAGGTGAAAGGGCCAAAAGGCATGGATTAATGACAAAAATACAATCTGCTATTAGCTGCTCTGAAGGGAGTTGGCAGAAAAATATAATCTGCTCCAGGCTGACTCTAGAGTTATTAAAGCTTCAGTGTGTCTGCTTCCACTTAAAGCAGAGTTCAGTTTTGCTTTAATTTCTGTCATTATCATTGAGCACAGACAAGCTGCTTGCTAAGCAAAGGAAAGCTATGTACCCCATTAGGGTTTGAATTGTTCAAAATTATTTTCTAAAGCTTACTACCAAATGAAATTTGGACTGGTATATCCAGTCCTTTATCAAGAATTCAGAGAGTGTGAGAAGGTAGGTTTTGTTGGTATCTTGGGCTTTTAAAGGGTAATCTAATGTTGAATGTACAAGAGAGATACCAGACAGCTATAGTCATCTCTTTACCCCACTCCCTTCTCCCCGGTATTTCCACACTTTACCCAAAAAATTACATGCTCCTTAGCACTGTGATGATTAAAAAGTTAAATAGATCTAGTTCCTAGGAGATTTAATCATTTATTAGCAAGGACAGAATATTTATTAATAAAAATGTGGTAATTTGGCCATCAAAGACCCTTTATGATGGTGGGTTTACAGTTTATATGCTCTTCAAAGTGTTCCTACTTAAATGTGGAAGAGCCAAAACAGAGAAAGAAAATTATAGATTCATTTCCCTAATGAATACATATAGAAAAATTTTAAATAAGATATTACCAAAAAGATTACAGCAACTTATCAAGAGAATAAAACCCTTTTAGTAGGTAGGATTTATACCAGGAATGCAGGACTGGTTTAATATCAGGAAAACTATCAGCATTATTGATCATGTCAACAACAAACCTAACAGAAACCATACGATTATCTCAATAGATGCAGAAAAGCCAAACCAAAACAAAACACAAGAGAAAATAGTCTCCCTCATTCTGCAATCCAATTCCATAGTTCTTTCTCTGGATGTGGCTGGAATTTTGCCTCAAGAGAACTGTACAAGAATACAAGTCATTCCCCAATTAATAAATGGTCAAAGGATACGAATAGGCATTTTTCAGAGGAAGAAATTAAAAATATCTATTGTCACATGAAAAAAGGCTCTAAATCACTGTTGATTACAGAGATGCAAATCAAAACAAGTCTGAGATACATCACACCTATCAGATTGGCAAACATGACAAAACAGGAAGATGATAAATGTTGGAGAAGATGTGGGAGAACTGGAACATTAATTCATTGTTGGTGGAGCAGTGAGCAGATCCAATGATTCTGGAGAGCAATTTGAAACTATGCCCAAAGGGCTACAAAAATGTCCATACCCTTTGACCCAGCAATGCCACTTCTAGGACTGTATCCCAAAGAGATCCTAAAAATGAGAAAGGGTTCCACATGTACAAAAATGTTTATAGCAGCTCTCTTTGAGGTGGCCAAGAACTGGAAATCGAGGCGATGCCCATCAATTGGGGAATGACTGAACAAGTTGTGATATATGAATGTAATGAAATACTATTGTGCTATAAGAAATGATGAACAGGAAGACTTCAGAGAGATCTGGAAGGACTTATATGAACTGATGCTGAGTGAAAGGAGCAGAACCAGGAAGACATTATACATAGTAGCAACCACAGTGTGCCAGGACTGTCTCTGATAGAAAGCCCTTCACAACAATGCAAGGACCTAAAACATTCCCAAAGGACTCTTCAGGCAAAAATGCCATCCACATCCAGGGGAAAAAACTATAGAGTCAGAACTCAAAATGAAGCAGACTATTTCTGCTTTGTTTTGGTTTGGTTTTTCTCATGGTTTCTCCCATTCATTTTAATTCTTCTGTGCAACGTGACTAATGTGAAAATGTATTCAGTAGGTATGTACATTTAGAACCCATATAAGACTGCATGCCATCTCGCAGAGGAGGAGTAGTGGAGAGGTGAAAACTTTAAAACTTATAAAAGTGATTGCTGAAAATTGAAAATAAACTAATTATTAACAAAAAAATCAAGGATGAAGCAAGGCTGTCCATTATCATCACTATTATTCAATAATGTACTAAAAATGCTAGCTATAGCAATAAAAAGAAATTGAAAGAATTAGAACAGACAATGAGGAGACTAAGTATTACTCTTGGCAAATGATCGATTTTCTTTTAAA
Organism: Notamacropus eugenii; assembly: GCF_028372415.1. Taxonomy (NCBI): domain Eukaryota; kingdom Metazoa; phylum Chordata; class Mammalia; order Diprotodontia; family Macropodidae; genus Notamacropus; species Notamacropus eugenii. The sequence goes on from NC_092873.1 coordinate 65,507,047, forward strand.
ACTTCCCTTATATGGAAATATGTTTTGCAAGTCTTCCCCTGCAAAACTGATATAAAATTGCTTGCATTCTCAAAAGCTGTGGGAGAAATGGGAGGGAGAGAATTTGATACTTAGATAAAAATAATAATTGTTTATATTTTCACATGTAATTGGGAAATAGTTAACCAAATAAAAATATATTATGAAAAGAAGAACAAGTAAGTGTTCTTGAGGGTTGGGCTATATTACAATGAAGATCTTGGGGCATGTGACTTGAATTACCCAAATCTTGGGTAATGGGGTATCAAATAGATATCAATTTCCATATCATCTGTCAGACAAAAGAGAGAATCAACACTTTCCAGCCCTGGCTGAGCAAACGCAACAAACAGGAATGCACCATTAAACCAAACTTAGAATTTCTTTTATTGTCTGATTAGCTCTTGGCCTGGGGAAATCTTTAAGAAAGATTTCTGCCCCTGATTGGTTTCTGGATGAGGAAGAAGAAAAGAGGAAAAATCTTGGTCCTAATAAAATAATTAGCTATTAAATATAAGAGAAAAGTACTAATTTCTCACAATATCTACTCAGGGTCAACCCCACTAGCTTTATTTACGTGAACCTCCCATTTTGCTACTATCTACCTAGCATTTCCTTCCTCCTTTCCTTCCTTTTCCTTTCCTTCCTTCCTTCCTTCCTTCCTTCCTTCCTTCCTTCCTTCCTTCCTTCCTTCCTTCCTTCCTTCCTTCCCTTCCTCACTACCTCCTTTCTTCCTTTCTTTCTTTTTTTCTCTTCTTTTTGGGTTTCAATGAGTACTGACAAATGATGGAAGTGATGCAGGAAACAATTCTGGCTTAACGCAAGACGAAAATAAAAACAGTAAAGAAAATAATAAGACTATAGTAGCTATAAGGAATCTTAAAGTTCATCAAGTCCAACCAACTTATTTTATGGAAGACAGCAAGGCTCAAGAAGGGAAGTGATTTCTTGAAGGTCACACAGCTGATTATTGGTAAAGCTCAGAACAGAATCAAGCATTCGGGATTACTTGATCTGGTGTTCTCTATGCAAAGCACTATAAAGAGATAAAGTGAAATATAACATCCTATTTCAGCCCTCAAGGGGCAGCAAACTGGAGGAAAAGACAATTAAGGATTTGAGGCGCACATGCTTACTGGGTGCTACAGAGAAGGATAATGTGAATTCAGCTGTGACAGAGATCACCCTGGGTTGAGGAAGGTCATAGCAGCCATGAGGAAGGATTGGGGAACTTGAGGTAAACATTGAGGGCTGGGAAAGAAATAAAGTTCTCAGAGGTTCTTTGTTTCTCCAGCACCCAGCACAAATCTTTGCACAAGAGATGCTTAGTACATGTTTGCTGAATGAATGAATGAATGAATGAATGAACAGAGTGGTGAGCAATGGAATGGAGGAATTCTTAAAGAGTTTCATGATTAAACCTTCCTGCTGTCAGTCTCTCCCTCCCCACAATCCATCTTCCAAATGGATGTTAGCGATATGCCTAAAGCAAAGGTCTGACCATATCTCTTCCCTGCTGTGGAAGCTCCAAGGCCTCAATATTAGCTCTGGGATCAATAGATTATAACTTCTGAGCAGGGCATGACTTCAGAGGCTGTGAAATTCAGGGTCCTCCTTTTACAAATGAAAAATAAAAGGGAGCCAAACAATGCTGAATGACTTATCCAGGGTCACGTAGGTGGGAAATAAGGGATACAGGATTTTCTTCCAAGCCTTTCTGGTTCCAAATAGTCAAAGATCAGAGACAACATGGGACAATGAAGAGAGAAGAAATGCGTTATGTGGGGTGAATATTTGGTAGCAACCTACTTCAATCTGAGCCCAATCTCACCAGCAACCAACAGGGTAGAGCGTGCTCCTGGTTTGGGCGTATTCTGCTTGTGCATCAGTCACTATCCCTTTGTAAAATCCAAGTGATATCAATTGCATGTTATTGAAGAAATAACTAGTTGAATTGATGATGGGATACTAATCATGGAGTCAATCAATGATGTGAAGGAGATGTGAAGTTACTTAGTGACTGATGTTGAAAGGAGACAAGTCAATAAATCTTTATTAAGCACCTACTATGTGCTAGACACCATGCTAAGCAATAGAGATTCAAAGAAAGACAAAAACAGAAACAAGTAAACGCGTATTATGTGCATGCCACTTTCACAGACTCTGAAGGCTTTTACCAAGCTTTCACTCACTGAGGCAGGTCAGGTTCCCAGTGATCAGCTAGCTACATATGTCACTGAGAGAGTCAGAGGTTTCTTTCTTGTATTTTCACTTCAAAGTCCCATTGGTGTTCACTAGCTCAGAATGTAAGTCCATGAAGGCAGGGGCTGTTTCATTTTCTTTTTTGTATCCCCAGTATCTAGTGCAGTACTTACCACAGAAACACTTACTAACTCCTTGTTACTTGACTGAGAGAGTAAGAATATTCCTGGGACATGGGAGGGGAGGGTATTCCTGGGACATGGGAGGGACTGGCCTGAACCAGCTTTGATGGCTGAGAGCCTCTTCGAGACAGTCCAAGTGCTTACTGAAACAAGAAGATCACTCCAAACTACTTGGCACGTAGTGAGGGAGCTCATGTCTTCAGAAGGCTGTGGCCTTGGCTCCCCCAGTCAGCAGAAGGAGCTCCCATGTTTCCTCCAACACAGACTTGCTCACTGGCTTGAAGCAACTTCCAAATGCATCTCCTTTCTTTCATCTTTCAAGTATCTTGCTCTGGCTGTGAGCTTGCAATCAATGTCTACTCTGCTCTTTGAACATATAAAGCATTCTGTTAATGAAAACCAGAGTTAGATGGCAGGATGTGGGCTTCTCTGTATGAGCTGACTCAGCTCCTGGGCCTGGTGCCACTCTCTTACATCTCAAGACTGGACAATTAGTCATTTCACCACATCCTATATTAAATATTTGGGCTCCAGAGCCATGAAAAGCCCTTTAGTTGTGTATCTATAAGAAGAATCACTCGAACTCAGGTCTTTCTGACTCCAAGGTCAGCTCTCCAACCTTTATACCATGCTACCTCTATATTCTATTATATGGTCTGAAAATGCAAACAAGTTTTGGGGGAGGGGAGCAGACAGGATAACATTTATAAATTAAAAAGATGGCAAGAGTTTGTTGAGGCTGGCCTGAATTACAAGTATATTTCCGGAGCCAGCTCTAATCCCGTTTCCTCTGCAAAGCCCTCCCTGAGCCTCAAACCCTTCCCTGAGACAGACATGAGATACCTTCTCCCAAATTTTTTCAGTGTTTTCTCTGTACATTTCATTTGACAACCAGTCATATATATTCCTGCAATGTCTTTTCTATTTTCATCTTGAATCATCATATAAATGTTAGCTAAACTTTGAAAAGTATTTGTAGTTTTTTTTGAAGAAAGCTATGCTCTGTTTTAGGGGAGGGACTGGGTGTAATTAACTTCAAGGTAGATTCATAAGAACTATTTGTTGGATGGACTTGACTTGATTCCATATCTTAGAGGGAAATCAGACTTTCCCAGAAACAGACTTCTGAGCCAGGTGGGCAACGGGCTTCTGGTCCCAGGCCAGCATTGATTATATCACCCTGCTTTGATGCTTCATTGGATTCCATTCAAGTCAACCAACATTTATTCCTCAGTTCCTTTGTGGCTTTGGGTTGGCTGTCCCCTTTGCTGGGAATGCTCACCCTCCTCCCTCCCATCCTCGAAAATCTCTGCCTTGTTCCAAAGCTCACCACAAGCATAACCTCCAATGTGGGGCTTTACCTGGCCTAACACCCTCCTCCCCTGAGAAGTTATGGCTCTCTTCCCCAAAATCGCTTTGTGGTAATTTTCTGTGTATTTTACAGCAACATGGTGTCTCCTTGATGGAATGTAAGCCCGGGTCATTTCACAGAATGTGTATGCCTGGAACATAATGAGTGCTTAATAAATACTTGTTGATTGATCAGCTGAGTGACTGTGCTAGGCTCTAGGATTTCATCCATCAGCCCTCCCTCGAGGAGCTCTACTTTCCTCCTCTGTGAATCTTCTTTCCTTCCTCAGAAATTCTTCATGAGGAGTCTACCCAATGTGAAGAAGGCTCTCCTCTAGGTCTCTGGTCGTTGTGAAGGTGCCAGCTCAGAAATGACTCTCCCTCAACTAGCTCTCACTCTCACTAATGACCAGTCCCTTTGTTTTTCTGATGTGCAATCCATTGATGACACAGTCTCTGTGTCTTCTTCTGTGAATTTTTCTCTGGTACCATGTTACTCATGAGCCCCATTTCATTGCCCTTTGGGTGACCCACCACTTCTGTATGTAATGAAATTCAGTAAGTCAGTAAATTCTAATACCAGTCATGTACACAATCTGTTTTAAATGTCAGTTCATTATTTGGAGCCCACAGTGAAATAGCTCTTGGAAAGGGTTGATCTCTGTGGGGTGCAAAGATTTCCTGAGGTCTGTGGTTCTTAGGTAGAAGATTTCTGTGCTTATCCCACATCCAGCATGGGGCTAAGTTTTAGAACAAAAGGCATGGCCCCTATTCTGGATGGAGAGAGGAGGTAAACATGCAGCCAACGATTAGAGAATATTTCAGTAGTGTGGAATTCACTGGGAAATCTTTTGATGGGCATAGAAATGTTACATGCATCCAGAAATCAGCATGCAGTGCAAGGAATCAGGGATGACTTGTTATTAACACTGAGAGACATCTTGGCTCAGGGCCATGAGGATTAGCTTTCCCAGTCAGCAATCAATCAATGAATGAAACGAGAATAAGCACCTACCATGTTCCTAACACTGTGGAGGAAGGAAGGAAGGAAGGAAGGAAGGAAGGAAGGAAGGAAGGAAGGAAGGAAGGAAGGAAGGAAGGAAGGAAGGAAGGAAGGAAGGAAAGAAGGAAGGAAGGAGGGAAGGAAGTAAAAGGGAGATGGAACAAGCAGTTCTATAGTGCTTACCCTGTATCAGGCACTACACTCAGTAAGCACTTAATACATCTTATCTCATCTGATCTGTGCCCCTTCTCCTAGCACCTTACTGTAATGCTTCACTGAGGCCTGGAGACAGCTCTGGGTCTTCAAGGCTGCCCCTGTAGAGCATGAGATCTGGAAGCTCACAGGATCCAAAATCAAGAACTGGAAAGGACCTCAGAGGTGATATCATCCAAACTTTCATGTTACAGAGGATGAAACTGAGACCTAGAGAGGAGAGGTGACTTAATATCACCTGATCATAGATTTAAACATGGGAGGAACCATCAATGTTCCAGGCCTGTGAAATGGCTTGACATTATAAATCGATGCTTTTTTGTTAAGAGAAATGGTGTTAAAAGAGATTCTTTAGCATCTTCTAGGGATCACTGTACCCTAAGGACAGCAAATCCTTTCCATCTGCCTTGCAGCTGGACCCTCCTCTTGGTTCTGTCTCCCTGCCTCCTTGACCCCTCCCCACACCATTAAAATGTAGGCCCCTTGAGACCAGGGCCCAGCTTTCTTTGCCCTTTGTATCCCTAATGCTTGGCATAGCATACTCAGTTAAGATTTTTATACATCCACCCTTTCATTCATTCCAGAGAGTCTAGCATCACTCTCTCATTTTGCCAAGGAGAAATGCAGGCTGATGGAGAATAATTGGCTTAGGATCATAGGATTATAGATTTAAGACTTGAAAGAAGCTGGAAATCCATCTAGTTCAAACCTTTAATTTTGCAGATAAGGAAACTGAGGCCAAGGGAAGTTGCTCAAGGTCATGCAGTAAGTGTCAAACTTGATCAGGTCCTCTAACTCCAAACCCCATGTTCTTCCCACTGTACCACACTGCTAGGGATATTGGCCAGAGCAGATCTTTATCTTCTGAGAAATTGAGCCCGATTATCCATTTTGAAAATAGAATCATGTCCCAGATTTGAATAATTCAACTGTTTGAGGGAGTTTTGATGGTGAATTTATGAAAACCATGGGAGTGTCTCCAAGGCAGTGATTAAATATTTTGGCAGTGAATCAGCTGGTGCCCACAGATGTGGGTAGCAGTGTTGAAACAGCAGAATGAGTTTCCCCCTGAGGAATTATGTCAGAAAAATATTTCCCCCTAATAGATGTATCAACTGTGTTCTCTGCTGTCATTATGTGGAGCCAAGGCTTCTCTTCTGGGATCACCTAGCTCAGTCAAGATAGTTTCAGTCTTGGGCCCCAGAGATCTGAGCTTGTCTCTGTGATATTTCAAATTTTAATCTATAATTTGCAAAGAGACCTAGAAGCCTGGGAGAGATAGCTAATGAACTGGAGGACAGAGGGAGAATCCCCAAAACTTGCTAGACTGCATCTAACAAGATGAAATTTTACACAAATGAAAAGTTTTACATGTGGGTTCAGAGAGTATATTTCACTAAAGATGGTGACGTGCTTTCAGAAAGTAGCTTCTCAGCAAAAGACATGTCATCTTGAGGAGAGTGCAGAGTCAATATAAGTCAACAGTGCCTTTGTGGCATCCCCCCCCGACCAAAAGAGAAATTTTAATATGCATTAAGAGAATCATGGTGTTCAGAACTATGAAGGTGGGTGGAAGCCATAGTGCCCATCAAAGGATTAGGGCTTTAATCCCCACAGTAAGTGTTGAAAGAATAAGGTTTGCCAATCTGGCCAAAACAAATCAAGAGTCCCCCACCCCATTAAGAACTCTAGGGTTAGAACTGGAAGAAACTGAAGGGAATTACTAGTCCAAATCACTCACTTCCCAGAGGAAGAAACTGAGGGCAAGAGATGTTAAGTGACAAAACCAGAGGCACACAGCCTATAAGCCACTGAGCATGAGTTTCTCCCCAGCTCTGCAAGGACTGTCTCCGCAGGAGCCTTCTCCTTAATCGAATACAGATACTGATCATGTAGGGAGAAAGTACATTCACTGTGTGTGCTGGGGAGGAGGCATTAGAGAGGATAATGCCAGCCAACTAAAGGGAGCAGGACCCTGTAATTTGTCTGGGATTAACTGATAAACTTTGGAAATGATGCTTTTTTATCATCTCTCCTGCTCTGTGCTTCCCTGGAATGTCCAACAGTCTAACCTGCAAAGTATGCATGCACATACACACACACACACACACACACACACACATGAACATGCACACAAAGGCATGGATACAAACACATAAGCAAACATACAAGCATGCTCCGACAATGCATACATCAGTGTGTACACAAACACACATGCATACACAAGCACATGCACACACAGAGCAGTTTGTGTTCTCTTTCTAATAATTGGGCCTTACCATTTTTAGCCAGTAATGCTGGGTAGTTAGGCTACCCTAGCTGCAAGAAGAGAAGCAGTGGCAGCCAGAAGCCAGCTCTGACAGTCATGCTTGGCACAGAGGTGGATATGCTTTTTGGAGACCAGAAGGTGGCATGAGTGAGCTGAGTACTGGGGATCCAGAACCTCCTGGAGGATGCTGGAATGAGAGGGAGAAACCTGGCTCCCCCATGACCTGCCCTCAGAATAGCTTAATGGAACTTCTAAAGAAGGAAAAAGATCTACCAAAAATCCTCATTAAATTACAAGTCATTGAACGAGAGTTACAATATGCCAATTCTTCCATGTGCCAGACATGGAAGGCCCTCCACCAGCTTACCTTTCCACCCTTCTCTCGCTTTACATCTTCCACAGGCTGTACTATCCAACTGACATGTAATATGAGTTATTCTGGAACCAAAGCCCTTATCTCTGCTCTGTATATTTTAGCCCATTGGACCTAAGCCCTGCACGCCCTCTATCAGCATCTTGGACTTTTTCAAGACCTCTCTGTCTTCAATGTCCAACCTAGGCTCTCAGTCCATGTGGTCCATCCCTAAACCCTAAAGCATTCTCCTTGGAGAAGACTTGGATGAACAGAGGTAGTGAGAAGGAGTAACAGTAATAACTGTAAAGGTCAGCAGCAATGAAAGCCTTTGGAGCCCTACCAATGGCCAAGTGGGATGCCAGGGAGCTGCTAGGGATGCCAGCTTCCCATTCCTGGGCACAGAAGTGGGATCGATGAGTATAGGATGAGGCACACCTTCTCAGACGTAGTCAATGTGTCACTTTGGTTCGCTTACCTGTACTTATTTTGTAAAATAGAGAGTTCCGGTTTGTCAGAACTTATGGTAATGATGGCAAAAAAGCAAAGGGTTAGGGTTAGTGAACCATTCAGAAAGAAAAGAATGAAGTATTCTCTCCCCAACATTTTGCTCATGTTGCATATGGACTCCTCCTTTTTGACTTCTCTGGTCCCTGCATTGACCACCACCATTTCTTCCCCACCCCACCCTCTGCCAACAGAATGTCGACTTCTTAAGGACAAAGACTATCATTTTTAATTTCTGCATTTCCCTTAGATCCAAGGACTATGCCTCACACAAATTCCTGTGACTTAATAAGGAATATATGCTGTATCTTTAGGAAGAAATGAGTGTAGATCCTGCCTTAGACAATTACTAGTTAGGAGGTCTAGGAAAATGAGTTCATTCACCTCTCTGAACCTCAGTTTCCTCATGTGTAAAATGAAGACCTGACCTCTACAGTCCCTTCCGAATACTCTGATCCTAAAATACATATTTCTGAGTCAATCAACCCATCAAAAAGTACACATTAAGTGCCTGCTGGATGCTGGATGCTGGGTAAAACAAAGACAAAATTAAAAAAAACTTCCTTCCCTCAAGGGGCTTACTTTCAGTCTGGAGAGGCAGCATGTACATGTAAGCATGTGCACACATGTGTATGTATGTTTGCACACACACTACATGCCGAATCAATAGAAGGTAATGGGGTTGGGGCAGACACCACCTTCTGAGAAGGGGGAGGGGTGGAGAGGCTTTTTAGGGAAGGTGGCACCAGAGCCAAGCTTAGAAGAAAGGAAACTACTCTATGAATGGTACAATTTATACTCCTTCTCACACTTTTGCGACAGTTATTTTTACTGTACTCAAAATGTCTGGTTGGAGAGTATTAAGATTATTATTGATGATCCAAGGATCTAGGTAACCATTTCTTAGTATTCTTGCATGAGATATGAGGAGAAAAAAATAAACAAACAAAGACATTAGAGGTCACATATTCCAATCCATCTCATTTCACAAATGAGGAAACAGAGGCCCACGAAGGTTAAGTGACTTGCTCCTGTGACACAGAGAGCAAATGGAAGAGACAGGCTTTGAATCTAGGTCCTCTCTTTCCTACTACACCCTGAGAAAGGCGAAATTCTGTGACCTTACCCCAAGACACCCCACCCCTGGATCAGTGATAGCTGTTGACAACACTCTCTGGAACGGAACAAAAAGAGGTAAGATAATAGATTTGCTTCCCTTGGGCAGAAGCATCTGATGGGAGGAGGATTGCTCTGGACCCTGAGTAAGCCATGGAAAAGATTGGTTTTCATGGAGCTTTTCCCAGAATTGCTATAAACGGTATCTGAAGAGGTCTGGCCTCACAGCAGCTGTGCACAAAGCCCTCAGTAAAACAGAAGGCTTATGACGGCTAGGCAGAATGGCTCCCTAAGTACCAAACTGAAAAATGAAGAGTAAAGAGATGATGGAGGATAAAAGCGGCAAAGAGCAGCAGACCTTAGCAGATGGCAGACCTAAGTTCATCAGTGGTAAATATTGCTTCTAAGACATGACCAATAGGATGCTAGTAAAGCTGAGGAATCTGGACCCATCATTCCCAAACGATGAGACTCAGACCCCTGGGGGCCTCCAGAACTATTTCAATATTTAAAAAAAACACTCACAAAGGAAGCTTTGTCACTTTCATTGCTATTTACCTCTCCTCCCCATCCTAAGATGTAGGAAGTGTGGTGCCAGTCTCTTCTCCCTCCAATCCAAACATTACCAAGCTGCCAAAGTAATCTTCCTAGAGTACAGGTATGATCGTCAATACCCTGATCACTAACTCCAGGAGCTCCTTTTCCCTCTACTGCCATTTAAAGTCCTTCAGAACCTGCAGACCTCCCGAACTAATTACACACGTGTAGCCCATTCCGACTTGGGATTGCGCTCATTGTTATAATATCAAGTTGTTTTTGTTTTTGTTTTGGTTTGGTTTTTTGTAGATTGTGATTTAATCTTCAACTTCCATTCAGGATTTCTTGTTCTACCAGAAAATAGGACTGATTTCACCTCCACATAATAGCTTTGCAAATACTTTGACACAGTTATTGTACCACCTTCCAGCCCCATCCCTTTCTGTGAAACAGGCATCTCCAGCACTTTCAGCTTCTTTTCACATGGCAAGCCCAGCCTCCAGTCTTTTCATGCTCCATTCACTTCTTTCGGACCCTATAATTTATCAGTGTCTTTCTGGAACTTTGACACTTAGAACTGACTACAATATTCCAGATGTCACCTGGCCAATCAGAGTACAGAGGGGTTATCACCTCTTCATTACTGGACATTGAGCCTCTTCCAAAGTAATCAAGACTGCATGAGAAAATGGGTTCCTTCTTTTCAAAAGAAGTTACTCACAAAATTTAAGAAAATTACCTGAAGTTACAACACTTGTAAGAATTTGAAGCAGGATATATATCACTTGAAGGACATATATCACTTCTCTGAAGGATTCTATTCTAGATGGAGTGTCAATATGGTTGTTGTCCTTCTTCAAAGAATACCAAAATGATATCACCACAATAAAGTGAAATTTTAGTCTGTCTGACTATGGCTTATCAGACCAATAAGAGCTTGGAATGCTCTACCACAGGTTGGGCACAGACAGTCCATATGAATATTTGGGGTGGATATCCCAAATTTGAGCATCCTGAATTTACTTTGTGCTGCCTCAATTCTGCTTTGCTCAAAGAGCGCAGCACCCTTTCTGATGTGGGCATGTCATGCTGAGTGGTTCAGTGCCAGTGTTTCCTATGTTGCAGAGTCAAATCCAAAGTTCTTGAGAGTGTCATTATATCATTTCTTCTGGGCACCATGTGATTGCCTGCCCCATGCGAGTTCTCTGTAAAATAGTCTTTTTGGCAAGCATACATTTTGCATTTGAAACACATTGCCAAACTATCATAGCTGCACTCTCTGAAGCATAGTTTGAGTACCTGGCAGTTCAGCTCAAGCAAGAACTTCAGGGTCTGGTAACTTATCCCACCAGGCAATCCTCAGAATCTTCCCAAGACAATTCACATGGAAGGGATTCAGTTTCTTGGCATGATGCTGGTAAACTGACCATGTTTCACAAGCAAAGAACAATGAGGTCAGCACAATGGCCCTGTAGACCTTCAGTTTGGTAGTCAGTCTAATACCTCTCCTCTCCTAAACTTTTCTTCAGAGCCTCCCAAACATTAAGCTAGCTCTGGCAATGTGTACATCAACCTCATTGTCAACAGGTACATCTCTGGAAAGTACACTACCAAGATAAGTGAACTTATCCATAGCATCCAAAACTTCTCCATTTGTTGTAACCTATGGTTCCATGTATGGATAGTGTGATGGTGGCTGATATTTTTTTGGTATTAATTATTAGGTGTTAAAAATTAGCACAGACAGCACAGAAAATGATCTATACTTTGTTACATCTCAACATCAGAGGCTGCATTGAGTGCACAATCATATGCAAACGGAAAATCACGCACCAACACACCCTCCACTTTGGTCTTGGCTTGTAGCCTTTTCAAATTGAAGAACTTGCCATTAGTATGGTAGTTGACCTTGATGCTGTCTTCATTCTCATTGAAAGCATTTGTCAATATGGCTGAAAACATCATGCTAAAAAGCATAGGAGCAAGCACACAGCTCTGTTTCACTCCACTGGTGACTGGGAAGGCACAAGAGCATTGTCCATTATGCAGAACCCAAGAAAACATGCTGTCATGAAATTGATGTACAGTATTGATGAACTTCTCCAGGCAACCAAATTTTGACATAATTTTCCATAAGCTCTTATGACTAATAGTGTCAAAGGCCAACTTGGTTAGATTTATAAACGTTGTGTACAGACCTCTGTTCTGCTCCTGACATTTCTCCCGGAGCTGTTGGGCAGCAAACAACATATCTACTGTTCCTCAGTCTATTCTGAAGTCACACTGGCTCTCAGGTATATGACCATCTTCCAGGTGAAGGATCAGTTTATTAAGGAGGACTCTAGCAAGAATTTTGCCAGCAATGACTGAGAGAGATTCCCCTATGATTGTTGCAGGACAATCTACTCCCTTTATCCCTGTAGAGGTGGACAATGGATGGAGGCATCCTTGAACTTCTGGGGGATAGCCTACTCTTGCCATATAACCTGGAAAATGTCAGTCAGCTTTTGTATGAGCAATGGTCTGCCTATCTTGTAAATCTCAGCTGGAGTATAATCAGTACCAGGTGCTTTGCCACATGAAAGGAGCCTAATGGCCCTCAAAACCTCTTCTTCAGTTGGAAGTTCAGCTAAGGAGAGATTGATTTTAACCTGAGGTAGATGATCAATGACCTCAGTATTTATTGATGATGATCTGTTGAGAACACTATGGAAGTGTTCAGTCCATCTCTCTAGGATCATGTCCGTATCACTAATCAATGTGGCTCCATCAGCAATGGGTAGTTGTGATGCACCATAGGTTTTTGGTCCATAAATACCTTTCAGGAAGAAAAAAGCTATTTATAAAAGCTATTTATGGACCAAAAACCTATGGGTGTCAATATAATATTGCCCCGAGCAGTGCCTTCCTACCTTACCTTTCATGCACACTTGAATTGTGCTCTCTATTGTGGATATTTGTGAGCTGTTCTAATCTCTCCTATTAGATGACGAGCCCTCTGATGGCAGAGGTAACCTTAGTAATTGAAGTATCTCTCCAAAGTTGGGGACTATACACAGCCTATATTGCATGCTCAATGTACCTTTCATGAATTATATTGTATTGATGCATCTTTCCTTGAGATCAATTCCCATCATGCAAGTGAGCAGGTCTATTTCTGAACCATCTGCCATTAGCAAATCAGAAAATTCTCATTTGTCATCATCAGCTGTATTCTGAGACCCTCAAAAATTTTGTCTATTCATCGATAGTTTGCCCGTCTTTCCTGCTGAATAGAAATATGTCTTCCTCTGCCTGCATCTCTGTTCTTAAAATCTTTGCCTTCCCATTTTTATGTTTAATTTTTAGGATGTAGTGCATAAAGAGTCGATTCAAGAGACAGGAACTCAATTTTTCAAGTTCTGGTAATATCTGGAACATCTATGGGCTATGTGACCCTAGAAAAGTCATTATACGTATGTGTTCCTCAGGCATCTTTCTAAGACAATAAATTGCAGAACAATTGTGACTCTTCATTGAAAGATGGAATTTCCACACAGAGAAGCACCTGCACCAAGGACAAAAGAGGCCAAGAAAATAAGAATCTTTCTTTAGGTACATAGAAAGATCAACAATCCTGGAGGGAAATGGATAGTCCATCCACTAGAGCAAGTCTACAGCCCTCAACATCTTTTCCACATTACTCATTTTTTGTCCATTCCCTATGATAAATACTGCATAAAAGATCCACCAGATCATTTAATTAATCAATTTTCTATAGTTGCATTTAATCTTTTGTATGCCACATCCACTTGATAGGATGGGAATTCTTTCATAGTGAGGACTGCTTCATGTGTTTGATATTTCTAGTATCTTGCAGAAGTATTGTGTTTGACACAACATATTCTTAATCCATCATTTTGAAGGAATTCAAGAAGGAAGAATTTCTCTCTCTTCCTCCCATCCTCACCTATTAAATCACAAATTACATCATTTAGCCAAATCTGTTGTTAAAGCACAAGTGGAGACCTGCTTATAGAAAGAAGAACCCTGTGGTGAGGGGAGTGTCCATGAAATGTTTCACAGAGACAACCTGATGAAGACTGAGTCACACAGGCAAGCCTTTGCCTCCTCTGTGGTCTGTCATCACTCTTCAGAGCCTCAAATTCCCAACTGGAGAAAGCACCAGCATTCCCTGCTCTGTTCAAGCACTGACTATACTGGGTGCTGGACAGTCTTGCTAGGAAGCTTTTTTTAACCAAACAAGGAATGAGTTTTTTAAAAAGTATAGATAAGTAGTTTGGTAGAGAAAGGGTTGGAACATCACAGAGTCAGTGAAAAAAAACAAAAATATCCAAGACTTGGACTTAGAAAAGCATTTGTGAAGATCTGAAGGAGAAGTCTATCCTGAAATCTGCGTGTTAAATCACTAGAGATAATGGATTTCAGGCCTGGGTAAAGGAGTGATGGGATTCAAGTGGGGAAAGAAAGAGTTAGATTTAAGCAGTTGGCTGCATGTGAGGAGTTTTTTTTTTTTTTTCCCTTTGATTTAGAATTTGGGGTTGGGAAAGGTGCCCATAGCAATGAGGAACTGGGCTGGGGATGGATGATCAAGCTTGTGTGTTAGCAGTTAATATGAATGAACAGGGATTCTATCTGCCTAAGGCCACTCAAAAGCAGTGGGATTTCAATCAAAGAAATTAGTAATTTGCTCCATCAATAGAATGTAAACTTCCTGAGAACAGGAACTGTTTTCATTTTGTCTCTGCATCTTCAGCACCGAGGACAGTGCCTAGAAGATAATTGGCATGTAATCCATGCGTGCTTATTGACTGAATACTTGAAGAAGTGGGAAGTCTGAGATAGGATGGAAAAAGAAGTAGGTGAGTAGAGAGAGAAGAGACTGGGAAACGTACAATGACCTCTTGCGTGCTGTGATAGAGAGGGAAAATACTTATATTTAATGGTACAGCATGGGAAGAAGCAAACACTACACACACACACACACACACACACACACACACACACACACACACGCACGCACGCACAAACACACATTAATAGGCGGTGTTTAAAACGTTTGTGAAAAGGACCTATGGAGTACCACTCAGATGGGTGATATGACATTGTGCAGATGTGTTAGTAGATTACTATGTATTTTTAAAATATAAATGTGCCATTTAATCTCACAAATTCAGATGGTGGGATTTTTGCATTTCTAAAAGAAAAGAGGAACAAGACTTTAAAAGAATTATGTGATTATTTTTTTTTTTATTTCACCTAAGTCAGGTTCATTACATCGTTGCTATCTCAGTCAAACTCTGAAATTTTGAAGTAACAGCATTTAAACAAGAGCATTGAGTTACATAAAGAGTGTGCATATGAGGCAGCTAAGTGGTATAGTGAATAGAGTGAGGGACCTTCAGTCAGGAAAACTTGAGTTCAAATCCAGCCTCAGAGAATTGTTAATTGTGTGACTTTGGGCCACTTAACCTGTTTGCCTCAATTTCCTCAACTGTATTATGGGGATAATAATAGTACCTAGCTTGCAGAGTTGTTGTTAAGATTATATGAGATATTTGTTTTTTTCATGGTGTCTGGTATACCTTTTAAATAGTATTTTATTTTTCCCAAATTACACGTCAAGACAATTTGTAACATTGAGTTTTACAAGAATTTGACTTCAAATTTTCTCCCTTCTCTCTCTTCTTCCAAAAATGGTTAGCAATTTGATGTAGGTTCGACATATGCTACTATGTAAAACGTATTTCCATATTAGTTACAGTTATGAAAGAAAAGAAAAGCAGAAAAATACAAAAAGGAATAAAGCAAGTGAAAGAAATATGCATTCATAGTTCATCGGTTCTTTATCTGAATGTGGACAGAATTTTCCTTTGTGAGTCCTTTGTCCTTGTCTTGGATCATTCTGTTGATGAGGAGAGCTGAGTCACTCACAGTTAATCATCACACAATGTTGCTGATACTGTGTACAATGTTTTTCTGGTTCTGTTCATTTCACTTTGCATCTGTTTGTACAAATCTTTATATGTGTTTTTCTAAAATCATTTAGTTCATCATTTCTGATAGGCCTGTAATATTCCATTACATTCATACACCACAACTTGTTCAGCCATTCCCCAACTGATGGGCATGTTTTCAGTTTCCAATATTTTGCTACCATGAATAGAGCTGTCATAAAAATTTTTGCACGTGTGGTTGCTTTTCCCTTTTTAATGATCTCTTTGGGATTCAGACCTAGAAATAGTATTGCTGTATCAAAGAGTATGCAGAGTTTTATAGCTTTTTGAGCATAGTACCAAATTGCTCTACAGAATGGTTGGATAAGTTCACATGTCCAACAACAGTGAATTAGTGTCCCAATTTTGCCACATCCTTTCCAATGTTTATCATTTTCCTTCTTTTTTTGTCATATTAGTCCATCTGATAGGTTTGAGGTGGTACTTCAGAGTTGTTTTAATTCACATTTTTCTAATGAAAAGTGATTTCTAGCACTTTTTCATATGCATATAGATAGCTTGGATTTCTTCGTATGAAAACTCTCTGTTCCTATTCTTTGACCACTAATCAATGGGGAAATGGTTTTATTCTTATAAATTCAGTTTTCTATGATTTTGAGAAATGTTTTTAGTAGAGACACTTGCTGCAAATATTGTTCCCCAGCTTTCTGCTTTCCTTCTAATCTTGGTTGCATTGGTTTTGTTTATGCAAAAGTTTTTTTTTTTAATTTAATATAATCAAAATTATTTATTTTACATTTTGTAGTACTATCTCTTGTTTGGTCATGAATATATAACTCACTTAACTTCTCCTTTTAGAATTTGGATGTTATACCACTTGGTGCATGTATGTTCAGTACTGATATTACTTAATACTTGATACCTTTCAGCAAGATGTAGTTTCCTTCCTTAGCTCCTTTAATTTGATCTATTTTCACTTTTGCTTTGTCTGAGATCAGGAATGCTGCTTCCTCTTTTTTGTTTTTTACTTCAGCTGAAGCATAATAGATTGTGATCCAGCCTCTCGCCTTTACACTGTGTGTGTCTGCCTGCTTCACGTGTGTCTTGTAAACAACATATGTACAATTCTGATTTTTGATCCACTCTGTTATCCACTTCCATTTCATGGAAGAGTTCATTCCATTCACATACACAGTTATGATAACTAGTTTCCATCCTATTTTTCTCCTGTTTGCCTCTTTCTCCTTTCACCCTTTCTCTCCTTCCCAATGTTTTGTTTCTGTCTACCACCTCCCCAAATCTGCTCTCCCTTTTGTCACTCCCCACCCTCATTTTATTTAATATCCTCCTCTCTTACTTCCTGTCAGGTAAAATAGATTTCTATATTTAAAAGAGTGTGTATATCATTTTTTCTTTGAGCCAATCTTGATGAAAGTAAAGTTCAAGGGATGCCCATTGTTCATCCTCCCACCTTGCCCTCTACTGTAATAGGTTTTTCATGACTTATTATTAATTAATTTATCCCATTCTACCTCTCCTTCTTTCTGCACCCAGTGTACTCCTCTTTCTTATCCTTTATTAATTTTTATGTCATTCCCTCAAATTCACTTTATACCCTTACCCTCTACGTATATTCCTTCTAGCTTTACTATTAATGGTACAATTTTAAGAATTATGAGTATCATATGACAAAACAGGAAAACAATAAATGTTGAAGATGGGGAAAATTGGAACACTAATGCATTATTGGAGGACTTGTGAACTTATCCAACCATTCTGGAGAGTAATTTGGAACTATGGTATAAGGGCTATAAAAATGTGCATGCCTGTTGACCTACCAATGCCCTTTGTAAGACTGTATCTCAAAGAGATGATAAAAATGAGGAAAAGATCCATGTGTACAAAATTATTTATAGCAGCTCTTTTTGTGGAGGCAAAGAATTGGAAATTGATATGAAGCCCCACAGTTGGAGAATGAGTGTGGTATATGAATGTAATGGAATGTTATTATGCTATAAGAAATGATGAGCAGGTGAATTTCAAAAACATGTGGAATGACTTATGTGAACTGATGCTGAGTGAAGTGAGCAGAGGAGAACGTTGTGTACATTAGGAGCAACACTGTGTGATGACTTTGATAGATTTAGTTCTTCTCAGAAATACAAGGATCTAAGAAAACTCTAAAAGATTCAGGACTGAAAATGCTATGCCCATCCAGAGAAATAACTTTGGAGTCTGAATGCAGATGGAAGCATACTATATTTGCTCTCTCTCTCTCTGGCTCTGGCTCTGGCTCTGGCTCTCTCTCTCTCTCTCTCTCTCTCTCTCTCTCTCTCTCTCTCTCTCTCTCTCTTTCGTTTCTTCTTCTTCATGGTTCCTCCTGTTGATTCCAATTCTTTACAACATAATTAATGTGAAAATATGTTTAATATGAATGTATATGTGGAGTCTACATCAGATTGCATGCCACCTTGGAGACGGTGGAGGGGAGGGAGAGGAAGAAAATTTATTTATTTATTTTGGAGGCAAGATATATTTTTTACTTTTTTGTTTTTATTTTTTATTGTATTTATTTTTAGATTTGTACATTCATTTCCACAAAATTTTGAGTCCTAATTTTTCTCCCAATCTCTTCCCTCCCCCACCCCATAATACCTTGCATTCTTATTACCCTACCCTCAATGTACCTCCTTTCTATCACACCCCACACTTGCCTTATCCCCATCTTCTCTCATTTTTTTGTAGGTCAAAATAAATTTCTATACCCCATCACCTGTGTTTCTTATTTCTCAGTTATATGCAATAATAATTCTCAACATTCATTTCAAATACTTTGAATTCCAACTTCTCTCCCTCCCTCTCTAACCATCCCCACTGAGAAGGCAAGCAATTCAGTACAGGCTATATATGTGTTGTTTTGCAAAAGACTTCCATAATAAACATTTTGTGTAATACTAACTATATTGCTCTCTATCCTACTCTGTCCCCCCCTTTTTATTCTCTCATTTGACCTTGTCCCTTCCTAAAAGTGTTTACTTCTAGTTACTCCTTTCTCCCATTTGCCCTCCCTTCTATCATCCCCCTCACCCCACTTGTCTCCTTCTCCCCTACTTTCCTATAGTGTAAGATAGATTTTCATACCAAATTTAGTGAGCACGTTATTCCCTCCTTAATCCATATGTGAAGAGGGTAAGCTTTATTTTTCCCCTCTTCCCTTCTCCCTTTTCTCCTCCATTGAACAAGATTTTTCTTATCTCTTTTATGAGTTATAGCCTGCCCCATTCCATTTCTCCCTTTCTCCTCCCAGGATTTTCCTCCCTCACTCCTTAATTTTTATTTTATTTAATTTTTTTTGGATATCATCTCTTCTGATTCAACTCAATCTGTACTCTCTGTCTATGTGTGTGTGTGTGTGTGTGTGTGTGTGTGTGTGTGTATGTGTGTGTGTGCATGTGTGTGTGCAATCCCTCCATCTACCCAAATACTGAGAAAAGTCTCAAGAGTTACAAATATTATCTTTCAATGTAGGAATGTAAATAGTTGAGCTTTAGAAAGTCTTTTATGATTTCTCTTTCCTGTTTACCTTTTCATGCTTCTCTTCATTCTTGTGTTTGAAAGTCAAATTTTCTATACAGTTCTGGTCTTTTGATCATGAATGCTTGAAAAGCCTCTATATCATTAAATGACCATTTATTCCGTTGAAGTATTATACTCAGTTTTCCTGGGTAGGTGATTCTTGATTTTAATTCCAATTCCTTTGACTTCTCAAATATCCTATTTCAAGCTTTTTGATCCCTTAATGTAGAAGTTGCCAGGTCCTGTGTTATCCTGATTGTATTTCCACAATATTTGAATTGTTTCTTTCTAGTTGCTTGCAATATTTTC